>NC_074721.1:3697500-3815000 GCF_947242115.1 Biomphalaria glabrata | reverse complement strand
TCATTAAATTTTATGCCCCCCCCCCCCAAATATAGTACTGAATAATATATTTTTAATTTATTGTGTTTTCTGTGAGATTTATTAACAAGTTAAGCGAGGCATTTGGAGCTTTGTTTGCTCATGGACACTATTTAGAAAAAAAAGAAAAACAATACTAACAGATATTATATTTTATATTTTCAGTCAGTGGTGTTTCTAACAGATTTCCAGGACCTCTCGGTGTTAACTGGTGAAGATTAGTTGTCCCGTTGTTACATTGGGAGGAGAAATTATCGCCAGACAAGACATGCTTGTATTCATAATCTACTTATATCTAGTCCACTAAGTTCTTCATGAGCTCATTGCAATGCTTCAAGTTTGGTTTGATGACAGTTTAACATCTGGAAGCCGGTGCAGTTCTGCCCACATGTGGATGTGTCTCCAATGGTGATGAGGAGAGACGGTCAGGCCAATAAAGTTCCTTTGGACCTGTATACAATGGCGCCGAACTCACGTCTTATCCGCAACGTGAGGATGACTGAGTGATGTCCAGGAACATTGTTGATTAGCCCAGCTTTAAGTATATAGTGTTGGACATACAAACATCAGAAAAAAAGGAACTCACGCTGACCTGTCAACAACCAACAAATCCATGAACTATAAACAATTTTGGATCTTCGTTCTCTGTAATGAACATGAAAAGTTAATCTTGTTTTGACCTCTCGCTTATGTTCCTATATGCTGCGACTTTGACATTATAATTGATGAACTCCAGGGGTATATTACATTGAACAGTGTAAATGGTTACGAACTATATATACAACTTCTCAATTACCTTGACTGCTGAAAAGTAGTATATGGTCTGGACGTGGATGCGTTAACCTGTTTGTCTTGTGTGTTAGTGTAAGTGAAACTATAATATGAATTTTAAAAAAAATATTGATTGGATCATTTTATTCTTTAGTCAAGTCAAACTTTATGAGACAATACATGTAAAGTCATAACCTAAGAATGTCAAAGGATGAACGAATATCACTGAACTAAAAATTAAAATGGAATAAATAAAAATATCATTTCTCTGTTTGAATGGTACCGTACAGATATTTTCAAAACTAAGACAATGTTAAGCTTATTTAGTGTGTTTAATAGTTAAAAATGCTCATCTGCAACAATCCAAAGATATAGAATGAATATACTAGTATTGTATTTCTATGCAGTATGAATCGTATTAGATAAATACATATGAATTTGTAACAATTGGTTGGGTAAAGTAAAGACCACTTGACACTCACTTTAACCGTCGGCCTTAGAAACAGGTGACCCTTATACCATCTGTCTTATAGATCGTATATAACCTAACTCTAATCGTTATATTCCCGCCACATCAAAAAGTTAAACTCCTTCCACCTACGCGTAGGAGTATCCATAAGGTGCCTCACATGCCAGACACAGAAATCTTAAAGCTGTCCAAGATGAACAGTATCAGTGCGACAGTAAAAAGGTCCCAACTTTGATGGGCGGGACATCTAGTCCGCATGCCTGACAATCGCCTTCCCAAACGACCTCTATACTGGGAGTTGTGTGCAGGAAAGCACTCCTAGGGAGGTCAGTAAAAAGCGCTACAAAGAAACTCTCAAGAGCTAATTCAAAGAGTCGATATCGACATTCACAGCTGGGAAGCACTAGCTCTCGATCGCTCCTCATGGCGTGAAGCTGTGAGTCTCGAAGTCTCGAGATTTGAAGCAAGAAGAGTGGCCAGGGTTAAAGAGCGCAGAACCAACAGAAAGCTGAGAGAAGAAGCAGGCCTATCTGCAACTGACCAAGCTTAACCATGCCACATATGCGGCCGGCTTTTTAAAGCCAGAATTGGACTCTGCAGTCATCTTCGAGTCCATAGGATTTGAGATATGTGCTCATCTTCAATCACGAAGGAGGCGCTATATAGACAGTAAAGGGGATCCTTACTCGTTTATATCAAAAGCTAAAAAACAAACTCTACGAACATGAAAGTAACACATTTAGACCAAATGCTTTTTGAGACTTAATTAAATAATTATTTTCTTTTTACTGTAATAATGTTAGATGCTCCCAGCATCCTTTTTGTTCCCCCTGTCGTTATCAATATGGAGGAATCCCGCAGTAAATACAGGTGAATAAGACACAATTAGGTCATAATACGTGTGATAAGAAGAAGTTGGGAAGGTGCGGTGGGTGGTTCAGGAAAGAGCCTTCCTGGCAACGTTGTTGTGTGGACTCTTGTCAAGGGGACAGCTCAATGCTGGACACTTGGAAGATGACGCAAGGGTCAAGTGGAGACCACTCTTGAGTTTGTGCAGATCTTTGTGATAGTGTCACTGACACCAGGGGCAGATAACCAGCTCACCCTTATTATAATTATTCATGCGGCCGAAGAGATCTCCGGACTGGCCATTTATCAGCGGTCATTTGGACTGACCAGGAATGAGGGGGTCGATTGATTCGGCTAGGACATTTAACGCGCTCCTTTATGGAAAATTAGAAGATGATACAATCTTACCCAAACTGACCAGTCAGGTGTCACTTGACCAGAGTGTTATAGGTTACCGCTAAATGTTAAATCTATAACACAACCATTGATCTGATAAAATTTTATAAGGCAATAGTTATAAACAAACACTCATTTTCAGAGGTGTATCTTTTTTGTTAAAAATAAAGGATTAATTAATTTTTTTTAAAGTTTTAGGATTATTTCAATATCTCTATTCAAATTACAATTTCATTGAATCTGGACAAGGATCTCAAAAAACGGCTCTAACGATTCTCCCAGAAAATTAACAGTTGATGTATATCGCTCAGAAGAAATTAATAATAACTAGTTGGCCACGCAGGTAAATCTGTAATTAGTCTATAAAATGAAATTTAAATTTGACTAGAGAATGTGGTCTTCATCTAATTATAACATAAGTTTTTAAAGGACTCTGGTGTACTTGAAAGGACTCTGGTGTACTTGAAAAGACTATCGCGTTCAGGAATTTCCGAATGTAAGGCATTATTAATCAATAAATTAATATTCATGAAAATTTTGAGCATTGTCTAGATGTAAAAACCAGGGCAGGTCCTAACAATTGCGGGGCCATATGCGAAACTCATTCCGCGGGGCCTAGTCTGGATGGGCATAAGGATAATAAGTGAAAAATAAAGATTTTGTATTAGAAAAAAATTCGCCTTTAAATTTTATTCATTCTTTACTAAGTTAAAAAATTGCGATCAAATTAATTTTACATTACAAATCCTGCAACATATGGCATATTTATATGTCGGTGAGTATAAAAGTAAATAAAGTATTGGACCTTCCGATTAAGGTGAAAATTCACCTAATTATTACATTTTATTACATGTATTCTGACAATTCCTTTTATCGCGTAGAATTGGCGTCTTCCGCAATGAAAGACACCCACAAATGACAAATTGTCTTTTTTTTTAGGAGCTTTTTATAAGTTTTCAGGAGATTTTAATAAATCAAGGAAATTGCCAGGAATTTTGAGTATATATTTTGCAATTTAATAATTACACCTAGAATTAGCGCGGGACCTATAAAAGCGCGGGTCCCACTGCGACCGCATTGGTTGCAGTGGCCTAAGACCGGCCTTGCTAAAAGCCTATGATTGGAATATTATAAATGTAGTAGATCTATACATTCGTAAACCAGGATTCTTTCTCGGGGAAAGGAGGGGGTGGGGTGGCATGTCATCCACATTCTGAGCATCCAATGTGCTATCGTTCTTTCAACTAACTTTCATTCGTTACTAAGAGAAATACAATCGCTCTATACATTCTATAAGGGAGATAATGTTAAAAATAGTTTAAATGTTTTTCTTTTTTTTTCTTGCTATTGTTAGTAGCGCAGAATCAAATGGACCTCATTCGCCAAACGTAAACAAACAACATTTAGCCACCTGATAATATTGATAAAACAAATGAAAATTACGTATCACGTGACAGCCTTTATGGATTGCGTAATTTGTATAGAAGATATAGAGTACCCAGGAGGCGCGGTGGCTGAGCGGTAAAGCGCTTGGCTACCGAACCGGGGTCCGGGGGTTCGAATCCTGGTGAAGACTGGGATTTTTAACTTCAGGATCTTCGGGCGCCTCTGAGTCCACCCAGCTCTAATGGGTACCTTTCATGCCACAGAAACAGATGACCTTTACATCATCTGCCCTATAGACCACAAGGTCTGAAAGAGGAACCTTTTTTTTTAATATAGAATACCACGTGACAAAATGTTGTTTGATTACGATTGGTGAGTGAGGTCCATTGTCTAAGCTCTTCAGAAAGTAGCTTTCTTCACTGAGCAATCGGAAATTCGAATCATGCGTCATTGACAATGTTTGCTGTTTATCGTGGAAGTATCCAATGGTGTCTGAGGTCCAATACATTCGCAAACGTGTGCACTTCTATTTGTTTTTTTTTTTTTGGAGGCGCGGTGGCTGAGTGGTGAAGCGCTTGGCTTCCGAACCGGAGTCCCAGGTTCAAATCTTGGTGAAGACTTGTACTTTAACTATCGGGATCTGAGTCCACCCAGCTCTCATAGGTATCTAATATTAGTTAGAGAAAAGTTCGTTGTTCTGGCCATATTACACTATCGTAGACCGTGGACCACAGAAATAGATGACCTTTAGATTACAAAGTCTGAAAAAAAAGAGCTTTTCTTTATTTTCGTATTTTGATTTTTTTGATGGACAAAATACTTGCTTTGCATTTACAGAGTTTGTCTTGTGGCGCAAATGTGTTTTCTAGGTGAAGATTGTTATTACCATTGATACCTTCAACCCATCTCCCTAATGGACCGAAGCGACTGCTATTTATGCCACTTACGATTAATGGTACACGGAAATAGTTAAGTACTTGGTTGAATTTTGATGACTAGAGCAATGATATGTAATGTGTCATTTAAGGTAATGTACTTTCATAATCCTTCAAATATGCGGATTCATACTGCAAATTCAATTTTAAATGGAGCAAAACATTATCCCGCTGAAACTACGAAACATATTTTTGTGGTATTATTATGCTTATATTTTGTTATGGCGCTTACGGTTGATACACTTTGCATAAATAATGTACAGGGTAAAAAGATATTATTTGCTGGATTTATAGGTGTCGCCTCCAATTCGCTTTAAAAAAAAATGTTTATAAAGCAGTGTTTCTCAACAAACTATTTGTAGGGCTCTGAGAGCTGAGTGCTTTACAGAAGTCATCTAAGGCTTCCCGAACGCGTCCCATCAAAGGTTCCTTCGCTACATAATTCGCATACGCTGGCAGAACTACCTTACACATACATATGTCTTGCTGGAGGCTGGTGTGGACAGTATTGAAGCACCACTGACCACTGCACTGGGTCGGACACTTATCTCGCATGGGAGATGACCGCGTGCCAAAGACGATCTTTTTCTGGCTTAAATCTTGCACGCATTAACATAGGCGACCCCCCCCCTCTTATTCCGAGAAGCGTTACAAAGGTCAAATACATACTTAATAAATCATCTCGTCCCTGCTTCTGGATTTTCACTTTTCGCGTGAATGTCAATGTAGTGACCTAGTTTAGTTTAGAGATTATGTTAGTCTTGTAAATAAATATAGTGTGCATTGTTTTTAGCGACGGTAAAAGTAATGACGTAGTCAGACAGACTCCAGACGAATGACGTTGCAGAATACTGGTACATGATGGGAGAAGAATATGGCTAGGGCTTGTACAAAGATGAATATCGAACAGACAGCTAATTGAAACGACGAATCATCCCCATCTGTAAATAAACATCTGTTGAAGTCTTCACAAGTTTTAATAAGTATTTCATTGTTGTGTCCCTTGGATGTGTTGGGACTCGCGTTTAGAATAAATGAAATAGCATCAAACACACAAAATCTAATCCAGGACATCGTACATACCCACTCCCCTAGATCACAATTAGTATGTGTGTGCGTGTGTGTGGGGGGGGGAGAAATATAATTAATCAATAAGTCATTGTTTTTGATACAGACATACCACGTGGAGTATGACACAATTAAAACTGCCTCTTCATGGCGGTACAGCAATCCAACAGTTAAGTGGCTAACGTGATTAGAATGAATGATAGATTTAATAACAGAGAGGAGTGACAATAAAAGCTAGAGGAATAAAGAGGATGAGACAGATCGAAACCAATCGTCTGAACATTCACCTTCGACGTGAAAACGAGCTTTTGGTCTAAACTGCCCACAGGTTGTGACGTCGCAGGTCAGTGTTGAGGCCTTCTATCACGAATGAACGAGACAGACCGAGGCCAACCGTTATAGCAGGCCTGAGCACTGACCCGTGACGTGAAAAAGAGCCATTGGTTTAATTTGCCCACAGGTTGCGGCTACGAAGGTCAGAGTTTAGGCCCTCTGTGACGATTGTTACCGACTGCACACACAGGTCGCTACTCACAGGCTAGTGTCCAGGCCTACTGTGACAACTGGTCTCAGTCAGGAGATCTAGTTCCTAAAATATCACTGTGAAAGATACATAACTCTTACACCACAGATGTTTGGGTAAATTGCACTTGGGACAAATTGAACACTATGTATTTGACAGCTATTAGTCGGACCTCATTTCGCTCGCATTTATCTGTTCTCCATTGTTCACTGCGACATCTAATTACCTCACGTGGTTATATTTCATCTACGTCAGGAATTCCCGAAGTACAGCCCACGGTCCATATTCGGCCCGGCGCTATTCGGCAGAGAAGATTCGTAAGTGAAGACCTTATCACTGACCTGCAACGTCCCAAACTGTGGGCACTTTAGACCAACAGCTCGTTGTTACGTCGCACAGACCTGTGACGTGGCAACTAGCTGTTGGTCTAACACAGCGGTTCTCAACCTTTTAAGCTCAGCGACCCCTTTTTACAATCCCCCACTCTGCCGCGACCCCCCCCCACACACACACAAACACACAGCAATAGGAGAATAAACAAAAATAGTCCATATTTTTGATGGTCTTAGGCGACCCCTGGCAAATCGTCAATCGACCCCAATGGGGGTCGCGACCCACAGGCTGAGAACCCCTGGTCAAACAGGTCAGTGTTTATGCCTTCTATAACGATTGCCCCTCAAAACTCCTGCCCACAAAGCATCGGATTTTCTTGAGGTGACTTGGCTCATGCCACCCGTGTGTGTTATTTGCACAGCCCCTAATCCAAAACAAAAGTGTGCACCACTGATATAAGGAATTAAAGCCACTCAAGTCACTGTCAAAGCAATATTGACCAGAGAGTAACGTCATTGGATTGCATAAAATTTGCGCTCAAAATGGCAATGCGGAATAAATGTAATAGCTTGGCAAAAATCTGTTTCATATTATCGTTTGTCTATATCGCTCCCCCCCCCCCTTCCTCATTTTCATCTTTCAACATCCTCCCCGCCCCCTAACAACATAACCACGCTGCTGCACTTGGCAACACTGACTTCCTGCGGACATCGCTTGGGTGTATTCTCTCCATCGAGCTATTTTTTCTTGATTCGCTTCTTGCTCAAGCCTCGTATCACTTTCGTGTCAGAAAAGGACGCCCTTCCCCACCCCTCTCTTTTTCCCTGCTCAAATCTTCTCCCCCCGCAGCCCCCAGTCACCCACGAGAACCTCATCTAATTTCTTCATTCCGCTCCACCCTAAATCTCATTTCACGCAGACGACGTCGCCATTTGCCTTGTAAGCGGTTACCAAAACATTATCCTAGTAACAGACACTTCCTGGCACGCATGCGCGCCGTTGCGTTCCGAATGTCAAGTCAAGCGCGGGAGGAAGAGAAATGAAAAAAAAAAAAAAGCACTGACTATGGTTGGTCGCGTGCGTTGAAAAGATGGCCACTCATTTTTCTCTCTCTATGTGTCACGTGAGAGATCACACTACGTGACATCTGGGGAACACCATGTACGAATAGAGCTGACGTCAGATGGCGGGTAACCTGAAAAACTACAGTGTCGAGGCTCTATGGGGTAGCTGATAGGAATGGCATAAATTTATATTACCAACATGAGGATGAGGGAAGTATTGGCACTAATCTATCTATCTATCTATCTATCTATCTATCTATCTATTTATCTATCTATCTATCTATCTATCTATCTATCTATCTATCTATCTATCTATCTATCTATCTATCTATCTATCTGTCTGTCTGTCTGTCTATCTATCTATCTATCTATCTATCTATCTATCTATCTATCTATCTATCTATCTATCTATCTATCTATCTATCTATCTATCTATCTATCTATCTATCTATCTATCTATCTGTTTGTCTGTCTGTCTGTCTATCTATCTATCTATCTATCTATCTATCTATCTATCTATCTATCTATCTATCTATCTATCTATCTATCTATCTATCTATCTATCTATCTATCTGTCTGTCTGTCTGTCTGTCTGGTGTTATCTCTCAATGACAGGTTGATACCTTTCATTGTTATATTATTTAACTATTTATACAAATATCGACCTTCTGACAATCAACTTTGTCTACGTATTACTAATTTTACCTTTTAAATGATATAACAAAATTGTAATTGCTCAATATTCAAATACATGTATAATAATATTATAAAATAAAAAAAATCCTTTTAAAAACATTAAGGCTATCTAAGGGGAAAAACATCATTATTTTTTTAGCTATATATCTCAATACTGTATGATTTATTCCCCCCTTTTCAAAAATACAATGCAGTTAAGTTTAACACAATTTAATTAATACATTGCTTTTGTTTTATATATAGATTCATGCTTTTGTTTTTATGAATAATGATTAATTATTTTATGATTTCATTTGATCTGAGATAAAATGTGATCCCTCCCCCATCTCGCTTTCTCTCCCTTTCTCTCCCTCTCTGACACCTATGTGATCCTCCCTGTGCCTCTCTGTCTTTATCTTTCATTCCATTGAGCGAACACGTGACAATCTAAAAATAGATGAACTTTTCACATTTATTTGTTTCTTGTCTACATTTGGACTTGAACAAAATATGAAAACAAAAAAGATCAAAATGTACAAAACATGTGATTCTGTTATGTGATAATTACATGGACATCCTACATTTTCTCGTATTCTCTGTCTCTCTCTCTTTCTATATTTTCTCTCTCTCTCTCTTTCTATGCATATCTTTCTCTCTCTCTCTCTCTCTCTCTTGGTAAGTCTTTCAGTCTTTCTCTGTCTCTTTGCATATCTCTTTCTTTCTTTCTCTCTCTCTCTCTCTCTCTCTCTCTCTCTGTATCACATATACACATCAACACTGATTCCCATGTCATATTTGAATACTGGATTCTGATTATTATAGTAAAATTTCACTTCCCCGAACTTTCTTGTCCCATCATTTTTACTCATGTAGTCTCTCAATACTCCGCACCCCTCCCCCACCCCAACTATGTACAGTGAAGATGTCCTTGAAGATAAGCTTGTCTGTGATTTCTCTTATTAGGCTTATTAGTCTGCATCTCATACATCATTTTTTAGTGGTCAGCATTCTATAGCGCTCATCATTTTGTAGTGGCCATCATTCTCTAAGGATCATCAGTCTTTAGTGATCGTCATTATGCAGTGGTCAACCATTTTTAGTGGTAATCATATTGTATTGGACAGCATTCTCTAGTGGTCATCATTCGGTAGTGGTCAGTATAAAGTAGTGGTCATCATTCTCTAGTGATCATCATTCTTTAGTGATCGTCATTCTGCTGTGGTCAATCATTTTTAGTGGTAACCATATTGTATTGGACAGCATTCTCCAGTGGTCATCATTCGGTAGTGGTCAGTATAATGTAGTGGTCATCATTCGGTAGTGGTCAGTATAATGTAGTGGTCATCATTCGGTAGTTGTCAGTATAATGTAGTGGCCATCATTCTCTAGTGATCATCATTCTTAGTGATCGTCTATCTGCAGTGGTCAACCATTTTTAATGGTAATCATATTGTATTTGACAGCATTCTCTAGTGGTCATCATTCGGTAGTGGTCAGTATAATGTAATGGCCATCATATGGTAGTGTTCTTCATTTAGTAGTGTTCATCACATTCAAGGTATATTTACAGAAGCTTTGTTTCTTTAAAAAAAAATTATCCTTAAAAGTAAATAATGGCATTCTTGTAAAAATGTGAATGTCCCTTTACTTCAGAGAAATGTTTTGTTTCGGACTTGGGGCTGCGCAGCTTTTTATAGTATAGTTTGTAAATCCATTATATACCGAGGTTTATAGACAATCGATGATGTGTGGTTGTAATAGTACTACTATAATCACTTCGGGGCTGTGTAAACGTGTCATGCAGATGAGGTACTGTCCATCTGTGAGTCCTGGTCACTGCTGTCGTCGGCTACTATGGTACTGTGATTGTAAAGTCCTTCCTCCATCAGCCTTAACGCGAGACCATTTCGACGACCTGTCCTCTTCTTCAGTTTGGCTCTCTTATTCTGGAACCAGATTTTCACCTGAAATAAAATCAAAGAAAAAAACCCAATTCAGAACTTTGTTCGAGATGAACTCATCTAAAGCAGTAAATAAATTAAGACACTTAAAAATTCTCTTTCTAAGATATGTTGAAGTAAAGCTCAACCGTTTGTTGAAAGGTAATGTTTAGGTGTGTGATTGTGTGGCCAGGACAATGAGCAACCACACAGCTAACGGAAGGTCATGAATAACTCTTGTTTGTTTGTAAAATGTTTGTAAAATGTTTGTAAAATGTTTGTAAAATGTTTGTAAATTGTTTGACATGTTTCGGATGTAACTTCAGAGTTGAAGGTAATGACTTCCTAGTCCAAACCTCCCGCAGGACGACGGGGGATAACATCGGGCAGAGTTTGAACCCTGGACCATCGATAACTCTGAACGACAGTCCAGCGCGCAAACCGCACGACCAGGCAGCCATCCTCTTAAAATCAGCAAGCTAAGACAGCTATTTCTCAATTCAATCACATAAAAACAAACTGTTTTATTAAAAAAGGTATCAGTAACAGCGACCAAAACATTATGCTTTTTGTCAGAGTCAAAATTACCTTACAGTAAATCTGCCTTTCAGAACTAGTTTCTTTAATGATAAAGAAAATTCACAAATACCACTAAAAATACAGTCTGCACTACACTATCGATGTGCCACAGTGGCACTACACCACAGAGGCACCTTGTCATCTGTTTCTGTGGCCCACGGTCAACGAGGGTATCATGTGGCCAGCACAATGACTTTACTTTCCCCCAACTAATGTCAGGTACCCACTAGAGCTGGGTGGACTCGAGAGATCTCGAAATAATAGCCACACTGTCTTCACTAGGATTCGAACCCTGGACAACATTAGCCCAAAATAAAATACGGATGTTTCAATGTTTGGAAAAGCTGCCATTTTGTACATTCTAGATTTTGTACATTCTAGTTTGTGTACATTCTTGATTTTATACATTCTAGATTTTGTACTTTTCTAGATTTTGTACATTCGTAATTTAAAATGCTTTCACTAGAGATATAAGGTTTACTTTTTCCTATTTTTTTATAAAGATATTTCTATAGTTTAGATTACAAATTAAATGATGCTGGATGGGACCCTCTAACATTTCGTTAAACTATTCCTTTCTTTCAATTCAATACAATTTACTTAGCTTTAAAATTAATATGAAATGCTACATCTCCAAATAAACTAATGCGTTTTATAATTAGCTGTTTTAATTTACAATGTTACTAACAGATTTGTCAAATATAACAATTATGAAAGTTGAAATTCATGCAAAGAATAAAAAAAAAAGGATTCAAACCTGGGATTCACTGAGGTTCAGCTCTACAGATAACTGTCTTCGTCTCTTTTCACATAGATATGGGCAAGACTCGAACTCTAGCCTCAAGCGTTGCAGCTGCTGGGAGGAAAATGCTGTCCTTGGTCTTTTGTCAATTTCCGATTTTGTCTTCTGTCGTGGTTTCCTGTACCTGGGACCTGTGGGACGGACCATATGTTTTAAGTGTAAGATTAGCAAAAGTGGGTACTGAAACAGAATCATTAAGATTGTTATTCAAACATTTTTTATGATTTTTACTTCAGAATTAAAGTGTTTGATTTTGTAGCCTGGAAGTCTGTTATTTCTTTAAACATACACGATTATCTTATCTTATCTTATCTTATCTTATCTTATATAATACAGACGTTACTTCAAAAAAGAATATAATTACGTTCTACGCGTCATGCATTTAGTCATGTATATGACTTAAATTCTGCCAAGTCACTGGTTTTCCTGGCTAGCTCAGGCAACCCATTCCATGCTCTAATAGCGCTAGGGAAGAAGGAGCATTTGTAAAAATTTGTCCTAGCATATGGATCTAGAAATGTGCCTTTATCTTTGTGTTTTTCAGAGTATTTTATTAAATTTTGTTTTTGTATTTGAAGATTATGCTTCAGTGTTTTATGTATAATTGCTACTTTACTTTTGAGTCTTCTATCCCGAAGGCTTTCTAAATTTAGTGATTTAACTAAAGGTGTTACTCTAGTCAAATGTGAATATTCGATTCTAATTAGGGATACGTTGGACATTGGGTCACCAGATTTAACATTTTGAAAACACCTTCATGTATTCACCACTAAACCTAGAAAAAGTTAAGTTCCCCTTTCAGACTTTGCTATCTATGGGGCAGATGATGCAAAGGTCATCTGTTTCTGTGGCCCACGGTTAACGAGGGTGCCATGTGGCCAGAACAACGACCAACCGCCTATACGTTTCCCCAACTAAGGTCAGGTATTCACTAGAGCTGTCCCGATATCTCAAAATTAAAAATCCCAGCCTTCATCAGGATGACTAACCCGGGACCCTTCAGTTTGGAAACCAACCACTTGACCACTCAGCCACCTCCTACTCTATTCAGAAACAAACATTTAATTAAGGATCTTTTATGAATACAATTTTAAGACAGAAGAAAAAAAAAACAGCAACAGCGAAAAAAAATGTTGTATCATCATTAGTACCAGTAGCAGCATTATCATCAACAACTTAGTAATAGCACACATTAAACAGTTTATATTATTAATAAAGCGGTGACCTTTAAAGGGGACCAATTCAGCTTATACCGCCACTTTTGCTGGGTACTATTCCGTTCTCTTGTTCGAGATACCAAACAAAATAATACATAATAATAACTATTACAAATAGTTGATGAATTGGTTAATTTTTTAAAATTGATTTTTGTCTTCTCGTGTAAATAATAATTGTATAAAAATGTCAGCTTCATCCAGGTCTCGGTGTTTGAGAAATAACATATACAAACTTTTAACAAGACAGACAGACAGAATGAGTTGTTATAACCTTTGTAAAAAGACATTAAAACATGTACCAATAGAATTGTCTTACCTGAAGACGGTCTGTCAGAGTATCGAGTACAGAAAACCCAGGCAGGGAGGTTGCTTAGATCCTTCTGGCTTGCTAGAGTACCTGTAGGTTTTAGGTCAGTACCACTTTTCTTTGAGCTAGAATTTTCCTGTTTCATCACTTTTGGTTTGCTCCCTTGGCCACTCAGAACGTCGCTTGTTGAAGATCTCTTTCGCTCAGAGGAAATGGCTTTCTCATTCCCAGGCTTACAGTAAATGTCTTTAAAGTCTTTTGGTTTAATGTCGGCATTGTCCAACTTACTGAGTCTTTCCTCAGCCTTAGAGAATTGTTCCATCACAAACTGTGGATTTCTTAGTTTAGTACTGCAGTGGTTGTCTGTCCTTGGTTGTAAATCTGAAGAGAGGTTGTCGGCACTTTGTTCCATGTTTTGTTTGCTATGAATGCGAAGGAATTCATCGTTTAAATAGCTGCTGTAGCACGTGGCATACAGACTTGGAAAGATGTGCCCAAAAGGGTTCATGAAGTGAACCTGAGCCCCAATGTTAAAGCCGTAAGGCAAATAAAAGTCTTTTTGGTTCCCCAGGGCGCCGTGGAGCTGGTGGCTGGCGTAGTTGTGGTGAAACAGATACGGGAAAGCGCCTAAGTTATGTATCGATTTGTCATTGATCTCATGAGCTTTAAGACTAGGACTTTGACAGCTGTTCCGGCCATTCTCTGTGTCATCGCTATCAGTGTCATAGCTGCTGCATCTACTGACGTCGCTGTGTGACATGGCAGTGACATCTTCTGAAAGCCGACATGCGTCATTGAGCCCGTTGTCCTCTTCTTCATTCTCGTGACCTCCACTGCGACCCTTGTCTGGGTCAAGGTTTTTTGAGCGACCGAATGAAGGCTTCAGAATTTCATCGATGGAAAATTTAGCTCGATCTTTTGACGACAAACTACCCCCTGGCATTGTCGTAGTTTAGCTTTTAAAAAGTTTCTGTTGTATCAAAAAAAAAAAAAAAATTCCTGTCTGATTGACCAGGTCAGAATCAACGTTCGTTTAAAAATAAAGGCTTAATCGAACGCAGTCCAAAAGCTCATTTAGTGAATCCAATCAGCAGTCAATCATATTGGTATTTATATCTTATAGAGACTTGTACCTGAAAAAAAGATAACATTGTATAAGATTTTAATTATATTAATTTTACGTCAGTTGCTGGTCTGGACAAGACCATTCGATATAGAGGGCCTAAAAACTGACCTACAAACGTCACAGCCTGTGGGCAGTTTAGACCAATAGCAGTTGGCACGTCGTACAGACCTGTGACGAGAAAGAGGGAAAGGTATGCAGAGAGAGAGAGAGAGAGAGAGAGAGAGAGAAAGAGAGAAAGATATACAAAGAGAGAGAGAAAGAGAGAAAGATATGCAAAGAGAGAGAGAGAGAGAGAGAAATATGCAGAGAGAGAGAGAAAGATATGCAGAGAGAGAGAGAGAGAGAGAAAGATATGCAGAGAGAGATAGAGAGAAAGATATGCAGAGAGAGAGAGAGAGAGAGAGAGAGAGAGAAAGATATGCAGAGAGAGAGAGAGAGAGAGAGAGAAATATATGCAGAGAGAGAGAGAGAAAGAAATAGACAAAGAGAGAGAAAGAAACAGAATGAGAGAAAGACATATATATAGAGACACAGAGAGAAAGAGATACAAAGAGACACATGAGAAAAAGACTAAGATATACAGAGAGAGAGAGAGAGAGAGAGAGAGAGAGAGAGAGAGAGAGAAACAAAGTTGTGACGTTGCAGGTCAGTGTTCAGGCCTTCTCTGGCTTCGGTCTGGTAGAGCGCTGTAGGCTCCCACGGTGTGTCTAGAGAGAGGGCTGTAGGAGTGTCATGAAAAAGAATTGAAACTTATAGATATATAATTAGAACACAACTTCCGGTTTGTTATGAATGCATATTTACAATGTGCTTGGAATTTAAATTGCGTAACTAATCTTACTAAATCTAGTCCCTTTATTCTTTTTTTTTTGGGGGGGGGGGGGAGATACTTTTAAAGTGCTTTGAATACTAGAAAATGTTCTTTTAGGAGCGGAGAGACTGTCGTCTCGATGGTCCCGGGTTCGAATCCTGCCCATCGACATCCCCCGCCATCCTGCGGGAGGTTTGGACAAGGGTGTAGAAAATCTGAAAGAACATCCGGAACATGTAAAACAAACAAAGGAAACAAAGCAGTAGATGAACTTGTTTCTTTTTTTTTTATCAATTCACTCTGTCCGTCTGTCTTTCTGTCTGTCAGGTGAAAAGTTTCAAATGCTTTTTCTCCCATTTCCCATTCTCGAAACAAGTTGAAATTTTTGCATAACAATACAGATATCAACCCAAAAATAAATAATTAGTTCATCATTTAGAACTAATTAATTAATTTTGCTTTATATGGCAGAAAGGGAGATAAACCCCGTGATTTTCAGATAAATAGCATTACTTAGCGGTTTCTGCTCTTTAACCGTTGGCCAAAGATGCAGACGACCTTAACATCCTCTGCCCTATAGATCGCAAGGTCTGAAAGGTGAACTGTATTTTATAAAGTCCTACGTCACGGAAAACAGACAATAATAGTTCATTAACAGATATGTAAATCTGACATCCCTGATCCATTGTACATTTGATGTCGCCAAATTTTATGTTTATAATAGCTGCACGTATCTATGAATAATTAAATCAGTCTAGGCTCATTTAAAGGCACACAAAAAAAAAACAAATTGTAACCAAGCTCAAATTACTGTATCTATGCCCATACAGCCTGTACTTCGATGGATAGTTATCAATTTGATACCAAACTGGGGACTGTATTGAGTGACATGACCGCTTGGGAGACTGGACCTGAGCTTGTGTTTGTTGAGCGCATACGGGGAAACGTCCTCCCATATATCACTTTGAACTTACATGACCACAGAAGTAATTAGATCAGAGCGCAATGAGTACGCTATAAGCATGAGAGATGCGCTACACAAAAGTAATAAAAAAGAACCCTCCCCCCCCCCAAAAAAAAAAAATTAAAAAAAGAAAGAAATGCACTGAATCAACATTAAATCCTCCAAGACCTGTTCTTCTAGTAACCGGAAACAGGAGCACAAGTACAAGAAGTCAGAGATGTTCTTACAAGATCGGTTCTATCGAGTGTACTTGACATTAGCAGAGATAGATCAGGCGTGCTATTTCAAGTGCTGATAGTGTAAAACTAAGCATCCTTAGACTCTCTTTAGCCAGAATTGAGGCTTTTCCAGTGGAGGAATAAATTAATGGCGCTCAAGACTGGAGACTCGTTCTAGCCAGCGGTCAGCTGCCCGGTTACACATCTGGGCTGAAGAGCGACAACAGATCTTCAGTCTGTTATCGGAATATATATTTTTATAACCCTGCCATGCACACCGCCATCCAGAAGGTGCGCACTATTAGAGACTAGACTGAGAAGGATATTGACACTAGAGACAAGATAACAAAGTTCCGCCCAAGTCTAGAATTTATAAAGAGGTTGTCCTCAAAGCAGACGTTATTACTTTGTTTTTGTGATGCCCTCTTGTGAATAAACATCTGTATATCGTAGAGTCACATTCCTTTAAGTTATTTCCATATCAATAGCTTTAATATCAATGTTTCCTTTTATCTGTATTATCAATGCTGATATAGTCAGCTCTATTATCAGGTATAGGGTATTCACAGGTGTATTATGTATTATCGAGGTATATTTAGAACTATGTTATCAATGTTTATTTACAGCTGTATTGGCTAGGTATAATTACAACTGTATTATCGAGACATATTTACAACTGTATTATCGAGGCATATATTTACAACTGTATTATCAAGACATATATTTACGACTCTTTTTTCAAGACATATATTTACACGTGTATTATAGAGATATATATTTACAGCTGTATTAGCTAGGTATATTTACATGTGTATTATCAATACATATATTTACAAGTGTATTATCGAGATATAGATTTACAGCTCTATTAGCTAGGTATATTTACATTTTAAATATGTATTATCTAGGTAGATTTACAACTCTATTATCGATATATATATATATATATATATATATATATATATATTTACAGCTGTATTATTAAGGTATATTTACAGCTGTATTATCAAGGTATATTTACAGCTGTATTATCAAGGTATATTTACAGCTGTATTGTCAAGGTATATTTACAGCTGTATTATCAAGGTACATCTACAGCTGTATTATCAAGGTACATCTACAGCTGTATTATCAAGGTATATTTACAGCTGTATTATCAAGATATATTTACAGCTGTATTATCAAGGTATATTTACAGCTGTATAGGTGACAAACATAAGTAAGTAGTTTGTCTAAACAAACAATGTACTGCTACAAACAGAATAACCTGATATTTTTGGCACACTCAGACTTGGAGATTCTATGGTAAAGGGGGAAAGAGGGGGGAGGCGTTAGTACGTACATTACTACACCAGAGCGTATTATTATATTATATTATATTATATTATTATTATTCTGGAATGCGCAAGTTTAAAAGGATAGTACTATTATGACCCTTTCTAAACCATGTTAAGCAAAACAAAGATGGATCAAACTAATAGGCATAAAGCGATTATTATAGACCATGTTCAGTCTAAACGGCTATAGGGAATGAATTAATTAGATAACAGAGAAGTCATTAGATTTGAGAAGCAAAAGACCTACCTTGATCGACGGTCACGCTAGTCGTTAAGTCACTCTCGTGGAGAAAATAACCCGTAGATCTAAGTCCGTAAAAACCAAGGTCTCAAAAAAAAAAAAAAAAAAGATTCGCCAGCACTATTTGTTTCCAGAAGTTATCCCGTTATTAACCCAAATAACATTTATATATTCATACGTCTGCATCCTGCATAGATCATTTTCATTTTTTTTTCCCGCCTCGAATCAGAAACACAATTAATTATTCCACTCGAGCATCAGCGATTGGTGACGTGTGAAGAAGCAGCTGTGGGCGGGCCCGAGTCTCGCTCCTCCCACTCTGACGCCGGATGCCTCCAATCCTCGAGCGTGGATGTGGAGGGTAGTCAAAGAATGCATAAAATGTGTATGTGTGTGTGTGTGTGTTGTTATCCTTTAGTTCGTCCAAAAAGAAAAAAAAATTAAAGGTAAATCTAGAGAATCACGCGCAAATAAATTTTAATTCATTTATCTAATTACGTGGATTGGGTGTCAAGGGAGGCTACCGAGATATATAAACAAAGACATGCTTTTTATTTATAGATCTAGGCTGGAGTTGCCTCTCCTTTCTTTAATTATTGTAAAGACATCCCAATAAATAAACACTTCGTTTTAAACATGATAAATTCAGGGCCAGTTTATACTTGTAACAGGTACTGTGAAATTTGACAACGGTTCGTTATAAACGTGAAAAAATCATATTGAATCTGCGCATTGATTTAAAACAGTTCGATAAGTTAAGATGAAGATTAGTGAAACAGATTCAAGGGGAGCTCACTCTCTGCCCTAGGAGTTAACCTTCTGTTGCAAGAGAGAGAGAGGGGCGAGGGAGATAATGTATTAAATACTTGTCTGTTTATAAAGCAGGAATGTTAAATTCATTTGGGTGTCGCGTTTCTAGCTGAGGATGATGAGGTCTGGGTGTCGGAGGGGGCGTTAGGGAGTCTTTGGGGGGGGGGGGGGGGACAGAGAGGCGAGCTGAACTTTTTTTTTTTTTTTTTGAAAAGGGGAGTTCTCTCTAGTAAAGCTTATTTCGACACATGTATAGAAACTACGAGAGAAAGAGAGAGAGAGAGAGAGAGAGAGAGATGGGGGTATTTTAGTCTTGTTACCAGTAATATATGAGCTTGTTGGCTGGGTGAGAGGGAGGGTAGAGGATGTAGCTATCGGTTGGTGGGGGGGGGAGGGGAGTTGGATACTACCTCAGACCCGTGAGTCAACAATTACCCTCTGACTCAGGCCCTTGTAATAGAACGACAGAGACGGCAGCCCTACAAGATGTCCCGTTCAACAGATTGTAGAATCATTTGTTAAACGATACGATTAGCCGAAGAAATAAGAGACTGAACCAGATTGGTAAGACAAGTAGCGAAGAATACAGGCCGAAGAAGTGTTAAATACAAAGAAAAAATGTCCTCACTAGAAAACTTTACAAGATTCTTTACGAAGCCAGAAACACGATGGCAGTCTTGGAATGTCAATACAGACAATACTTACGTTAGTGAGATGAAATTAGAAGGCTCAAGTCATAATGTATAAGTCGAATCAGAAGTGGTCAAACATTTGGTCAAAATCAAAAGTCAAGCCAGTAGTGTTTAAACATAAGGTCAAAATGGGTAAGTTAAGCCAGTAGCCAGTAGTGGCCAAACATTAGGGCCAAAATGGAAAAATCAAGCCAGTAGTGGCCAAACATTAGGGCCAAAGTGGAAAAATCAAGCCAGTAGTAGCCAAACATTTGGTCAAAATGGATGTCAAGCAGGAAGTTGATTAAACATTAGGTCGAAACTGAAAAAATAGTCAAGCCACTAGAGGTCAAGCATTAGGCCACGATGTATTGGTCAAGTACTTTCATTTTTACTAAAAATGACAAACAAATGCTAATATTTGCATTCTCTCTGTCTGTATATATATATATATAGAGAGAGAGAGAGAAAGAAAGAAAGAGATAGAGAGAAAGAGGGAAAGATATATATATATATATATATAGAGAGAGAGAGAGAGAAAGAGATAGAGAGAAAGAGGGAAAGATATATATATATAGAGAGAGAGAGAGAGAAAGAAAGAAAGAGATAAAGAGAAAGAGGGAAAGATATATATATATATATAGAGAGAGAGAGATCTAAAAAAAAAAGGTAGATAGAAGAAAATACAATCTGAATTTTGTAGCTTTCAGAAAATTTTGAAGTGAACATTCTCCTAGAAATTTTACAGTTTATGTATATGGTTTGGAAAATAATTATAATCTTATACCCCACGCAGGGGAAAACCCTGGTTTGACAGTTATACTTTTTTGGAAGTATAATAATCTAATAAGTACATTTGTTTTTTTCCTTCCATCAATTTGCCCAAGTCAAATATTAACTCCAAAGTGTTGATGTAGAACTATTTTAATAATTGTCACATTTGACTAGAATAACACCTTTAGTAAAATCACTAAATTTAGAAAGCCTTCAGGACAGAAGGCTCAAAAGTAAAGTAGCAATAATACATAAAACACTGAACCATAATCTTCAAATACAAAAACAAAATTTAATAAAATACTCTGAAAGACACAAAGATAAAAGCACATTCCTCATCCCATATGCTAGGACAAATTTGTACAAATACTCCTTCTTCCCTAGTGCTATTAGAGCATGGAATGGGTTGCCTGAGCTAGCCAGGAAAACCAGTGACTTGGCAGAATTTAAGTCATTGGTTAATATGCATGACTAAATGCATGACGCGTAGGACGTAATCATCTTCTTTTTTGAAGTAACGTCTGTATTATATAAGATAAGATAAGATTGTCTGTTTCAGAACATTATTTGTTGGTGGAAGACCAATCACTTCGTTGTTGTTTTATATTTATATCACTATGGATTATACAAATATCTATACTTCAACAAATCAAATAAAACAGAAAAAAATTAAGGTATTCCAAATAACAGAAATATCAAATTCTCGATTTGCATTCAAGGAGACATTACCATAAATATGATAAAAGACAAGACTTTAAGAATATCTGTTGCACTAAATACGGAAGCAGTGAGAGGTAATGTATTAAAAACAAACTATATGATCATTTTTATTTATTTATTTTTAAAATTTTCTTCCATTTATGAGAAACTCTATTTTTCTTTAAACCAGAATCTCCAAGATTTCTGGCTATTTATACATATTCATCAGAGGTGGGGGGGGGGGGGGTGATTTTTAAACGTAAAGTAACTCTTTCTCTCCGGATTGATTTGACCCCATTAAATTAACTTAATTTTTTGGGCCCATAAACTTTGATTTGTGTTCTATTAAAAAGGGCATACATCAAAATTCTACCAATCATAACATTGTCTGATTAAAAGAAAAACGTTATTGAAATTTAACCCTAACAGGCTAGTGAAATACAAACTGGAAAATGAATGATTCCTTCTGAGTGTTTAAAGTAATAACATAACAGAGATTAAAGAGTAATTAATAGAGGTGAAGTACCCCCTGTCGGATGGTACGATCTATGGTGGCAAATGAATTGAAGCTCACCTGTCACTTTGGCCGACGGTAAACGAGGGTGTTATGTGGTCAGCACAATGACCAACCGCCCTTACTTCATCTACGTATATTCAGGGTGGAGTCAGGGCCATCCTAAAAAAAAAAACCGAACCAAGATCCCATTCGTCACCGGGATTCGAGATAAGCATCCCATGACCCCAAGATGGGGATCTCCTATAAATTAGAGAACCTTTATAGTTTTTTTTTCTTTTTGTAAGCAATTTAATGTTTTACAGTAGCAAATCATCATAAAGACTTCTTTTTTGTTTCATGTATTTTATTAAATATTTCGCAGTGACTGTACCTATTTTTACGTCCCTATGGCTCATTTTTTTTCTTTTTTTTTTTAGTTTTACATTCGGTATACAACAGCATGAATAAGATCTAGTGATGGGAACTAAACTAAATTTAAAAAGCTAAACTAGAACTAAGTTTCAACTAAAGTAAAGTAGTTAAACTAAACGTTTATTATGAATTTCAAAATATTCTTAAACTAAACCAAAGAAAATTAATTAAACTATAACAAACTTTTTCATAACTTTTTTTTTTTTTTTGGGGGGGGGGGGAGGGGGTAATCTAGATCTAGCTTTAATCATCCGACCCTATGCCTACGTTTGATATACTTCTTTTAACATTGTAGAAATATTTATCCATTATAAAAATCAGTAATAAAGAAGATGTTTCTAGCATAAGCGTTAAGCACAATACAATTTGAAAAAAAAAAAAAGATGTCTAAATTGTTAAGTATGTCCTGAAGAATTGAGTCAACAATTGTCGTAGTTGGGCCGAACACTTTTAATCATCAACATAGGACGCCGCCATCTTAGACAGGAAGGACATGTTCACAACACAAGACGCATAACTCACAATGACTTACATATCAAATATTAACAAAATAAATATGTTTGCTTGTGTTTATGACTTGAATTAAAACCTTTACCTGGTACATTTTGAAAATATATTATATTAACTTGGATATGGCATTACTTATTTAGATCTAGCAATCAAAGAAATATAAACAAAAGATTTGGAATTTTATGAAACATTTGACCTGTGTCACTATTTTGATGTAAAGTACATGCTTGACTAATCATGCCAATGTGTTAATTTCTTGTCTGACCACTCAACATACAACACTATATAGCATGACCGTTAAACGCGTAAGGAAAAAAAAACATGGGGTGGTCTTGTCATTATGGACTTCACACTACAGTACGCATGTGTACATCTCTCTGACCAGGTTGTTAAAATCAGTCGGACACACGGTCTGTTTACTTTCTGGGCAGAGAGGGTGTGTAACTTTTTTAGTGTAAAGTAGCTCTACGAACATGCTTGACCAGTGTGTTATTTACTTGTCTGACCACTCCACATTAAGCTAACACTACGGCATAACGCGCAAAAAAAAAAAAAAACAGCAACAACACAGAGTAGTCTTGTAGTATCTTGTAGTCTTGTAGTATCTTGTAGTCTTGTAGTATCTTGTAGTCTTGTAGTATCTTGTAGTCTTGTAGTATCTTGTAGTCTTGTAGTATCTTGTAGTCTTGTAGTATCTTGTAGTCTTGTAGTATCTTGTAGTCTTGTAGTATCTTGTAGTCTTGTAGTATCTTGTAGTCTTGTAGTATCTTGTAGTCTTGTAGTATCTTGTAGTCTTGTAGTATCTTGTAGTCTTGTAGTATCTTGTAGTCTTGTAGTATCTTGTAGTCTTGTAGTATCTTGTAGTCTTGTAGTATCTTGTAGTCTTGTAGTATCTTGTAGTCTTGTAGTATCTTGTAGTCTTGTAGTATCTTGTAGTCTTGTAGTATCTTGTAGTCTTGTAGTATCTTGTAGTCTTGTAGTATCTTGTAGTCTTGTAGTATCTTGTAGTCTTGTAGTATCTTGTAGTCTTGTAGTATCTTGTAGTCTTGTAGTATCTTGTAGTCTTGTAGTATCTTGTAGTCTTGTAGTATCTTGTAGTCTTGTAGTATCTTGTAGTCTTGTAGTATCTTGTAGTCTTGTAGTATCTTGTAGTCTTGTAGTATCTTGTAGTCTTGTAGTATCTTGTAGTCTTGTAGTATCTTGTAGTCTTGTAGTATCTTGTAGTCTTGTAGTATCAGTGAATACAATCGTACGGTAGGCCCACACAAGGCCTACATGTGTAGGTCTATCTGACCTGGTTGTTAAAATCAGTCGGACACAATCTATTTACTTTTTGGTCAGCGAAGATATGGATTAAGATGTTTTTTTTTCTAAAGTTGGTTATCCTAATGCTTTTAGATCGTAACAACCCCATTCATGATATTGCATAGAAGCTTTTGGCAAAATTGTTTAACAACATTTTATAATACTGCTAATTTCAATAGCACATATTGATTCCCATAACTTATACTTTACCCTCTTCAAATACAGAATGACGAAATAGTTGATGATTTTTTTTGATAATCAAAGTTGTTGATGTCACATGACCAGAAAGCAGGAATGTGAGTTTCAAAAGTTTTACAAATTTTAATTAAACTGTATAGTTTGTAACTAAAAAAAATAATAAATTACGATTATAACTAAACTATTTTTTCTAGTTACAATTTTGCCTTAATTATTTTTTTTTAGTTAAACTAACTTTTTAGTTCACTTTTGCCCATCACTAATAAGATCTTCTGTAATTATATAAGGGGTGAGAAAATTAACGAGCGACACATTGAATGGGTTCAGCTTGGCTACAGCACTGATTCAGTCAACCAACTTCTGCGGCCAGTCTTTGTCACGCGCAGACTGCAGGACAGTAATGTGATGGGTGAGGAATGAATTGATTTGATTGGTTGCAACGTGTTGCCAGGACCCAGTAGCGCTGGCAGACCAAACTGTGGGTGCATCTGTTTCAGGGCGCATTTATCTCCAGAATGTGTCATTGTTTGGGAAAGTGTGATTGTGTCTGGACACAGACTACATGTGAAATACAGTTTGGGACAACGCTGGTCATTATATTTTTTTATGGGGGATGTTTCCACTTTATCTGGATGATCAATATTTAAACGAAGAGGTACCTAAATGCCTCGCACTCACTTCCTAATTGTTGGCCTCACACACACACACACAAAGGAAAAGGTGTGTGTGTGTTTATGTTTAATTTTTTTTTTTGCTTTGTTTCAGTTCTGTGTCTGTTGCAAAGTAGCATCGTAGCATCAACCATCGTAGCATCAACCATCGTAACATCAACCATTGTAGCATCAACCATCGTAGCATCAACCACATCACATCAATAAGCCTCAAAAGTACGTGTCATCTGGCTCTATCAAATATCATGTCACTACAATATAATAAAGTAATACTAATAATCTCTTAGTTCCCGAATGGAAATACTGGTGAAAAATAGGATTAAAAAAAAAAAAAATTCGGGATCCTTAGGGCACCTTTGAGTCCATCCAGCTCTACTGGGTACCTGACAGTAGCTGGAGAAAAGTAAAGACGGCACCCTCCTTAACAGTGGGCTACAGAAACAGGGGCCCTTTTCATCATCTGCCCTATACATTGCAAGGACTGAAAATGTTTTTTACTAACTTTTTGATATTAATAAGTAACATAATGGTGAAAATGACTCTTAGTGTACTATAACCATCAATCTGAACGAAATAGGTGTAATACATTATCCAATACTATATATTATCTAATATATTATAATGCAGCGATCTTACTACGGATTATTTCTACTTGTATTTAACTCTTTTGAGAATATCATATTGTATATAATATAGAGTATTGAATTCGCATACATTTTTAAAGTCCCTCTAAATCACCTTATCATCAAAACCTTTAAAAAAAAATTCCGTAGCGGAACGTCATCAATCCATTGAAGTCAGTCGCTCAGTCAGTGTGATTACACCTCCGCCAGTCCTAAATTTCGCCTCTGGATTAATTTTATAACCAAACTTTTAAAAAACTGTTTTCTTTCAAGAGCATTACGTCCAGGTTAACTGACCAGAGAGCCCAGCCGTGACCGGCGAGCCGTTAGCGGTGTCCGGCCCGGAACTTATTGACATCGCTTTGACGCTTTCCGACACATCAATAACCTCGTTCCCTTTGACCAGTGGTCAGCTTCTGACAGCTCCACGTCATAGCAGTGACTGCGAAACACATTTGCAAGAGAGAGAGAGAGGGGGAGAGAGAGAGGGAGGAAAAAAAAAAGTTAGATTCACTTAAAGAGAAACATTAAAAAAAAAAAGGGAGCATGGGCAAGTGTGTTGCCCGCCCAGAGGGCAATGAAAATCACACAGGAATCTATAAGTCTTCAGTTATCGGGACAATGAGACCATCAATTAAATGAATTATCCGGGACGCGCTTCTCCCAGGCCGAGGTGACAGCTGTGGGGGGGGGGGGGGGGGAGCTGAACATGGCCACACTTGTAGCGAACAACCACACACACACACATAATCACCAACACACCTGTACGAACAGACTTGAAACACAAAAAAACAAAGCACATAATTAACACTAGAAGCGATAGTATTTACAATTCTTAATTAAAATATATTGGAGTGGGTTTTGTTTTGTTTTGTTTCTTGTGTAAAGATTATACTGGGAAAAAAAATTCATTACTTCAAAAAAAAAAGTTTGAAAAGGATGTTTAAATTTTAATGCATGAGTTTGGTCTCTAGTTTGCACAGTTTGGTGCGCACATCCTTTGGTTAAAAAATGGTACAGCACGGTGCGAATGCGTTCATGATGTGACGAGTTAAACTGGGCATGACGTCACAGAGATCGCAGACTATAATGTCCGCAGCCCTTGTTGCTAATGTGGATTGTGGTAACATTAAACATCTTCTAAAATTCTAATTTTTTAACCGCTGTGGGTAGGAAGGCATGTCCTATGTTCTTAATGCTAGTCCTAGACTGACCTAGTCTTGCCTAAGTCCCTTTCGACAGACCAAGAAAGTCACGTGCTTTTGGCTTATCACAAATCTTATCATATCAATTTTCCATACTTTGGCTTGACATTTCTCATGCACCTCATGGAGATTAAGGCCTTATTATTTAAAATGTGTACATTTTCAGCTGAAGTTATTCAGATCTCCTAAATACGATGTACAAACGAATCCAAAAATATCGAAGAACAAGAGTGCCCTAAGAAAAACTGTACATTTTCAAAGAGAGGGGGGATGACTCTTTATTTAAATGTACAAAGTCCTGGGCGTGCCATGCGTCTGCAAAGTCGTTTTTTTTTTTTTCTGGCTGATTTAAAAATCCATTCCACGCTCTAATAACACTAGGAAGAAGGAGCACTTTAACAAATTGGTCCTTTAGTATGTCTTTATTTTTGTGTCTTTCTGGGTATTTTATTAGGTTTTGTTTTTATAAATTATGGTTCTGTGTTTTGTGAATTATTGCTGCTTTACTTTTTAGAGTTATGCCAGGAAGTGTCTCTAAACAAATCCAGACATATGGTCGAGAAAAACAACAGATATATGGTCTTAGTAAACTCTGCATAAAGGATACATTTGGGTTGGGAGCATTTCCATCTTCAATGCGGGTGGCATGTCCGAGTCAATGTAGTCTTTTCTATGTCAATAGAACATAGATACTGTGCATAGATGCTCTGCATGCCGACCGATTTTAAAACTTCCTGATTGGAAGCAGTATCCCACAGAAGATGCACACTATGGGCAAGTGAGAACTGTTCCAACCTGTGCTTGAGAAGTCTATATGCATGTATAGTGACCAGCTCAAAAGACCATAAAACAGTGTACACAGGCCTTGTAGGCTCGTGTTTTAAATTAACTTCTTAGTGTGGCCTCCATCAGCTGTACAACTTATGTTGTAGTAACTCGATCACACACAGACTTGAACAACAATTTTATCTGATAAATTACAGTCGTTATTAAAAAGAGAAGATTATTATGTCATACACATATACATGTACCAATCTGGTTATTCATGTTAATCCGTCACTAAAAATCTGCAAAGTCGCTGGTTTTCCTTGATGGATTCAGGCAACCCATTCCACGCTCTAATAGCACTAGGGAAGAAGGAGCATTTGTACTAATTTGTCCTAGCATACGGGACCCATTATATGTCTTTATCTTTGTGTCTTTCTGAGTATTTCATTCGATTTTGTTTTTGTAAATTATGGTTCAATGTTTTGTGAATTATTGCTGCTTTACATTTACGAGTTATGTCAGGAAGTGTCTCTAAATTTAATGATCTCACTAAAGGTGATACTCTAATTAAATGTGAATATTCGTTGTATTAAGTCTAACATACAAGAATAATTACAATTTATGTTTTTTCAAGTTGAGGAGGGTGAAATGCTAGAAAATCTAAAATAAAAATAACAACATACATATGGTCGAGAAAAAAAAAAGACATATGGTCGAAAAAACAACAACAGACATATGGTCTAGATAAAAAACCCAGACATATGGTCGAGAAAAAACAACAACAGACATATGGTCTAGATAAAAAACCCAGACATATGGTCGAGAAAAAACAACAACAGACATATGGTCGAAAAAAACAACAACAGACATATGGTCGAAAAAAAAACAACAAAAGACATATGGTCTAGATAAAAATCCCAGACATATGGTCGAAAAAAACAACAACAGACATATGGTCTAGATAAAAATCCCAGACATATGGTCGAAAAAAACAACAACAGACATATGGTCTAGATAAAAAACCCAGACATATGGTCGAGAAAAAACAACAACAGACATATGGTCGAAAAAAAAAACACCCTGACATATGGTCGAAAAAGAACAACAACAACCATATGGTCGAGAAAAAAAACAACAACAGACATATGGTCGAGAAAAAAAACAACACGGATATAATCTTTGCTCTGTGCTGTGTGTGTAGTGTAAAATAAATGTTTGAAACTAAGAATGATTCCTTCCTCATAATTAAAGATCAAAATTTTTTTTTTTGTTTATCAATATAAGTTTTTGGTTTTAAAAATACATGTTAAAACTTGTCAATTTGTTCTGTTCGTTTCAAAATAGATCAAACACAGCATCAATAAAGGATCTATACTTTAGATGGGTGGGGTGGGGCGGATTAGGTGTGGGCATCAAGGAGAGAAGTGGATGCGGGCCTGTTTAGCGGGATTGTCGTCAGACGTCACGTGGTTACATGCTCGCGCCGGTCTACCTGTCACGCGATGATAAATGACGGGACCAGATCTTTATCTCTGATGGAGTGTGATGGCCTGAGCGATCCGCCTAATGCCCACATCTACCGCTTAATGAACGGGATACACAAATAAAATGTTGCCTGTATGTTTGATGCGCCCTAGTCCCCCCCTTCTCCTTCTTAATATCTGTGTTTACTATGACAGGTGTATTTATGACATATGGCATTTGAGCTGATTGGGTCAACTGATAAGTCAATATAAGTCAAGAGTGTTCGATCAATGATTATGATCTTTCCCAATCAATAACAGTCTTACAGACATACTGCCATCACTTTGCGCCCTACTTCCTGATATTAGTAATATGTGCGCCATTGGTATTCCGTGAGAGAGAAAGAATGATTTTCCTAGAAATTTTACAGTTGATGTATATCGCTGAGAAAAGAATGACTAGCTCGTTGGCCACACTCTAGTTAGACTGTTATAATTTTTTAAAGTTAAAAAATAAATTTAAATTTGGCTGGATACTTATATCTAGGTCTAGAGCCAGCCTGTCGTATTCCCATATAACTGAGTACATTTAAAGTTGCTTCAATTTTATGGAAGTTTATAAAAAAGCGTCGCTTATATTTTTACGTAAAATCTAGTAAAGTTTACATCTAGATTCTAGATCTAGAAATAGACTAGACCTTAAAAGTTCTAAATCAGAACTTTAGGTCTAGTGTTAGAGCTACATGGCCATATAATGAGCATAGCATTAAAAAATTCGCTGAAATAGACCTTCCTCGCTGGCTGAATCAGAAAATGCATAAGTTATAACAGCTGACTATGCCCGAAATCAACCAAACATTTTTTTTTAAAATTATTTATTATGTTTATATGGTAAACTTTCGATGATTTTCATTTCAAACAATATATTTTTTAAATGTTTATATTCTTTGTTTGCAGAGAGGTAGTTTGCGGAATACTTTTATTTTCAAATAAGATAATTGATAAGCCTAAGTAGACCAAACCAATTTTTAGAATTCATTGTTGTAAATTATTATTACTATTACTATTATTATTATTATTATTTTGTTACAAAATGAACGAGTAGTCATTCTCTGGCGCTGCCAGGGTCGAGTTTCGTTAGAGAGAAACAAAATTCATCGTAGTCTCCCTTTAACAGTTTCCACTGAGGAATTTTCTGGTGATGTGGAAGGTCTGCAGCAGTACCGCCCTCCGACATGCAACGAGGATGTTCCTAAGAATGTTGAGGGCCTCGAAGGTATCTATGAAGCCAGTTGTTATTATCCCCTCGACTGACATAGCAATAGAGTACATTATTATAGTGGATAACTTCCATAAACGCTAAATCTCTAAGCCTAGGTCCACATATTCTTATTGATTTTCTATTTCACTTTTTTTTCCTTAAATTATGAGACAGTAGTACGGAGATGTCAATATTGTTAATTTTTTTTTCATTATTATTATTATTATTATTATTGTTTGTTGTATTAAAACAAATTAATATTCATTCTCTGGCACAGCCAAGGGTAAAACTCATTGGAGGAAAACCTAATTAATTGCGGCCCTTGAAAGGAAGAACATGTACCTGGTCTTCACTGTAAGAATGGAGATATAGCTGACTTTGTATTACTAATTACTTATACTTACTGAATTAAGAGTTAATACCCAGTTGAATATCTTTATGTAAATATGCATGTGCTGATAGGACTACATACTCTAGCGCTCGATTTTTTAAATTTGTTTTTGTTAAACTCGAACTAAAGGAATGGGATGGGGGAGACCACTGTCAGATTCTTGAATTTGGACCACGGGGTACCTTGCTACTCTACTGATATAGACCCACTTGCTTTTTTTTTTAATCCTCGTTCCGCCCCTGCATGTGGCACAGACAACACTATCCTTTGATTGCAGTTCGCCGACGCATTGTTTTTAAAAAAGTTAGCTGACAACGTCACTTTAAGTACTAAAGGATTTAGCAAGTAGGTCGCAAGAATTTCGCTAGTATTATGTTATTAAAAGTCGACTGTACAGAGGGCGTTCTACTGGCGCCCATTGTTGTCGAACACTTTCATTATAAAACCACCCAGACACACATGAATGCTAATTAACGCGGAGTTAACAGACTAACCTTTATCCAGGGGCGTTGAAACGAGGTGGTGTTATTTTAGGGAGAGGGTAATCTCATTTCCGTCTTTCCTTTGTCTCCCCAACACCCAAGTGAAACGATCCCTCTAAATTAACACCATCTACACGGGGCAATAATGTCTCTGTAATCCCATTGTACGACTCAAGTTTCCGCGGAATGCGCTGCTTTCTAGTCGCTAACTACCAATCATTCCCTTTAGGATCAATGCTTTGGGGGCGGATTGCGTGATGGATTTCTAGATTTCTTATAAAAACACTTGGATACAAGTAAATACTGACTTGCGAGGCTTTCATTAGATGATCTCTGTAAGACCTGCTAGGAAACACTGTGGAGATATAGATGTTTATCTTTTTCTGATTTGTCTGTTTGCAAACATGTTGCTGTAATCTTCTAGATAGTGTGTAAATTAGACTTCCTGGACAAGTGTAGACTTTACTCTATACATTGATCCAGACTGCTGACGGACAACAACAACAACAACCACCACCACACCCACCACCACCACATCAACAACAACAACAACCACCACCACCACCAACACCACCACAACAACCACAACCACAAGAACAGCCACAACACCATCACCACCACAACAACAACAACCACAACAACAACCACAACAACCACAACAACAATAACAGAAACAAAAACCACAACAACCACCACAACAGCCACCACAACAACAAAAAAAACAACAACAACCACAGCAACCACCACAACAACAACCACAACAACCACCACAACAGCCACCACAACAACAACAAAACAACAACAACCACAGCAACCACCACAACAACAACCACAACAACCACCACAACAGCCACCACAACAGCAACAACAACAACCACAACAACCCCCACAACAGCCACCACAACAACAACAAAAACAACAACAACCACAGCAACCACCACAACAACAACCACAACAACAACAACAACAACAACCACAACAACAGCGGCGAAAACAACAACAACAACCACAACAGCGGCGACAACAACAACAACCACAACAACAACAACAACCACAACACCACCACCACCACTACCACAACAACCACAACCACAACAACAACAACAACCACACCACCACCACCACCACCACCACAACAACAACAACCACGACAACAACCACAACACCACCACAACAACAACAACCACAACAACAACAACAATAACAACAACAAACAAACAACAAACAAACTAGAAAATAAAATAAGTAAATACAGAAAACATAACTAAACAGGATGAACCAAAAATGATCGAGGTATAGAAATACGTATATACAATACCTAAGTATGATAAACCAACCACTGTAGTATTACTTGCCGAGAGACTTCTAAATCTATCAAATGGATTCGCGTGAAATATAGTATAAATGTCCCATTTATCTCTTAAGTGCTTGCTTAGATATGGTTTTGATAGATTCACAGCCTAAACGCCATTATTTTCGAAAAATCGCAAGCTTTTTATTTTATTTTCGCTATTTCGTCAAAAACATAAATAGAAATAATACAAATCTTGTATTTTTAAGGCAAGTTGTCTTTCTTTTACAAATCTTGTATTTTTAAGGCAAGTTGTCTTTCTTTTACAAATCTTGTATTTTTAAGGCAAGTTGTCTTTCTTTTACAAATCTTGTATTTTTAAGGCAAGTTGTCTTTCTTTTACAAATCTTGTATTTTTAAGGCAAGTTGTCTTTCTTTTACAAATCTTGTATTTTTAAGGCAAGTTGTCTTTCTTTTACAAATCTTGTATTTTTAAGGCAAGTTGTCTTTCTTTTACAAATCTTGTATTTTTAAGGCAAGTTGTCTTTCTTTTACAAATCTTGTATTTTTAAGGCAAGTTGTCTTCCTTTTACAAATCTTGTATTTTTAAGGCAAGTTGTCTTTCTTTTACAAATCTTGTATTTTTAAGGCAAGTTGTCTTCCTTTTACAAATCTTGTATTTTTAAGGCAAGTTGTCTTCCTTTTACAAATCTTGTATTTTTAAGGCAAGTTGTCTTCCTTTTACAAATCTTGTATTTTTAAGGCAAGTTGTCTTCCTTTTACAAATCTTGTATTTTTAAGGCAAGTTGTCTTCCTTTTACAAATCTTGTATTTTTTAAGGCAAGTTGTCTTTCTTTTTCTCTAAGTCAGCTTATTTTTAATGTGCCTTACATCATATCCGATTCCTTTTAGAGACAGTTAGAGAGAGAGAGAAAGAGAAAGAGAGAGAGAGAGAGAGAGAGAGAGAGAGAGAGAGAGAGCAAGGAATAATACCGTGCGTGTGTAGATAACACTACTATACACTGTGGCCCTGTCGTTTCTCTAGGTACAAAAGAGTTAAAAAAAACGGATTACAATTAATGAAACCCAATAGATATTTCATATTTATAGGGAGGACACAGAGCCAAAATAAATAAAATATGGGGAACGGGAAGGGGGGGCATTCGGAAATTGATAGTTTGAAATGAACTGCTTGCAGTGTCCAATACCGTACATAGATTTCCTTATGATAAAAGATGCAAACAAGAAAAATATTAGAAATGCTTTCATAAAAGGCAGTACCTCCATTATGAAACTTATGGAGACATTTGTTTTTCTCTTGAATATTATGAGAGCGGGCCGTTTCATTTCATTGTAACAGATACAATAATTCACGGGCTTTAAAGTGTGTCAGAATGTCGTTTAAATGAAGCACGTACGTATATAACAAAGTGAACAAAATGTTGGATTTTCTGGTGACGCTCTACAGTGGAAAATTTTACTGGTCCCAATTTTCAGCTTCTGGAACACTCGTTGTTTAATTATTATCGATGTTGTGTATGAAGTGGCTGTTATAATATTAAGCTTGGTGTCTGGCTGTTTGTTTTAACAACGGTGTAGTATGTTAGACGGAAGCGCAGTGGCTGAGCGGTAAGGCGCTTGGCTTCCGAATCGAAGGTCCCGGTGAAGACTGGGATTTTTAACTTCGGGATCTTTGGGCGCTTCTGAGTCCACCTAGCTCTAATGGATGCCTTAAATTTGTTGGGGAAAAGTAAAGGCGGTTGGTCGTTGTGCTGGCCACATGGCACCCTCGTTAACCGTAGGCCATAGAAACAGATGACCTTTACATCATCTGCCCTATAGACCAAAGGTCTGAAAGAGGAACTTTAAGTTACTTTGTGACTTTAAGTTACTATGTAACTTTTTTTTTACTATATTAGATAGAGTGGGAGAGCAATCTATGAAATTACATATTATAAGATGTATAACATGCATTCAGCGAACTATAGGCCTTTTAAAAGATTACAGAAGTTCAGTTTTAATAAGTGGGAAAGGGGAGGACTGAATGGACCTCCTATATCCTCCGATAGTAAATAGTTCTTCTATTGACCAAATTTTCTCGCGTTGAACCGATTTAACATGACCTGTAATCTAATAATGACACCGCTAGTCAAATTCCAGTTGTCGTTTGATCTGGTCACCTATCAACCATTGAAAGTATCTTTACGGAATGAGTCCTAATAGAGTCCAGTTAACGCCCTCGTTTGTCCCATAGAGGGACGTAACTCAGTCGTACTGTATCTCGCGCAGGGGTAGTATCCAGGGGTATACCATACAAATCCTCTGATGTTTTGTTACATCTGTGGATACAAAATAGTAGAGGACAATTGACGGCCACTTTTTTTTTTGTTCTGACCTTAAAGCTAATACACCCAATTTTGATGATGACCTCCCGCCTTTACAATAGACAGGACAAGATTAACTAAATGGCCAAACTAAGGGAGTGAACTAGATTCCCGGCACCTAAGTATCCTAAAGTTAACTCCCTTGGATCCCGACGGTAAAATTGCTTTTCAAAGGGTGTCTATTTTAGAATCGCCTTGAAGTAAGCTTGGAAAGAAGGAAAGAAAAAAAAAGGTTGGATTTGGGGCGCCCCACTCACACAATGCGATGAAACAAAGGATTCTAAACTGTTTGGACAGGGGCGGAGGCTCCGAAATAGAGGTCAGAATAAACATTAAATCGTCATCTTCTGGGGGGGGGGGCGTGGTGCATGAGTGGAAAAGCGCTTGGCTTTCGAACCAAGAAGTCCCGAGTTTGAATCTTGATGAGCGCTAGGAATTGGTATTTCTGAATTTTTAGGATGAGTCTAACCAACACTACCTGACACTAGATGGGGAAATTAAAGTCTGTTGGTCGTTGTGCTGGCCACATTAACACCTTCGTTGGCCGTTGGCCATAGAAATAGATGTCTGAAAGGGGTACTTTACATTTTTTTCATTTAGTCAGTCTCAATGATGTCAGTTAAACACGCCCATATATGCTTTAATAAATCGATCAATGTGTTGTACTAATTATCAGATTTGCCTCTTTTACAGCTAAAACGAGGCTAACTCACCTGTCAATCAATTGTTCTCCTTTTTTTTTGGATATAATCCTTCAACGTTTACAAAAACACACACTCCTTTTTTCTTTCCCTCTCATAATTTAATTTTAATTATAATTTCCTCCTCCACTGTCATTAATTACAGGCGAATACCGAATTATTAGTATTTTAAATTGGTAAAACTATTTGTTAAGTTTGGATTTTTAAAAATATATCAACTCACGCTGTCCGTCTGTCTGTCTGTCTGTATGGTAAAAAGTTTCAACATGTTTTTTTCTCCCATTTCCCCTTTCCCATCAAGTTAAGACTTCGCACAATTATTTATTGAACCCGAAAAGATATAAATCAATCAAAGACATTTTTAAAAAAAAGTTCATTAATTGTTGGTGATTATTTTGTTTGATATTGAAATAAGGGAAAATAATGATACTGAAGGAGAGATGTGGATCATGTGGATATATATATGGATTTATCCCCCTTATTACGTTTTGACACGTTTTTTTCTTCCACTTCCCAGTCTCGGATCAAGTTAAAAGTTTACATAATTATTCATAGTCCATAACAATACACGAATCAATCCAAAAATTAACCATTTAGTTAATCATTTAGTTAATCATAAATAATTAATTAGTTTTTGTTTTACATAGCAGAAAGGGAGCTAAAATCGAAAGGATTAGCGGTTATTTTCCTTAAATAAGCTTTGTTTTTAAAAAGTATATGGTTGTAGTTTGTTCTTCAATGCATCGTTGGAAATCTGACCATTCCAAGTTTTAATGTAGTTCTCTGCTTAAAAAGAGTTCTCTTTGGACAAAGTAGGATACTTCAAAAATAATTTCTTAGTAACTTTCGGGAGTCCTGTGACTTTATGTTCGGACCATATGCTGGACATTGTTACCGTACCGGAAGTACATTCCAACAGTTTAAATAGCACATCAATAAAAGTAACACATTATCAGTATCCTCGGAGTTATTTGTAGCCCGTTCTTTTTGTCTAGGAAGCTGTGCGGAGTAGGAATGAACCTGGAGTGAGAATCTGAAACTCTATTACGCCAAGGAGACTTTACACTTTAAAGGATTTAACCCGGGCGTAAAACCGAGAATTCATCTCGGCATTATCTTGGTGCGGGCAGCCTTAAGTCTATTGACTGTTAAACAGGACTCTGTTCACTTCCTGTATTTAAATATAATAGCTTTTATTTCTCTCTACTGTTTAAGAGAATGTGATCTATTGTATAAGTGGTCGTTCTTTGTGTAACTCTCCACGAGAATGAATTCACACAACGTTAGACCAAAGCGCTCTGAACATGCTATAAGCATGAAAGTAATAATTATAACAATAATAATAATAATAATAATCTTTATTGTCCGTATGGAAATTTGTCTTACAATTTGTGCATTACACCAAACAACAAACATTATCCCAGGTTCAATTTCAAATTGATAGGTCTCCGGATCTTCTTCTTCATCGATCAGAGCTTGCCGCAGACGAGCCGTGAGCGTTTCCCTGCTACCTACGGGTTTTAAACCTCGGTCCCGAAGCTCTTGTCTTAGCTCTTTAATTAAGAGCTGATGTAATAGCTTCAAAAAACAGTGACTTAGCAGAATTTAGGTCATTGGTTAATATGCATGACTAACTGCGTGACGCGTAGGACGAACGCAACTTCCTTTTAAAGTAACGTCTGTATTGTATAAGATAAGATAAGATCTATGGGGCAAACGATGTAAAAATCACCTGTTTCTGTAGCCCACGGTTAATGGGTGTCATTGGACTTGAACAACGACCACACAATGTCAAGTACCTATTAGGAGGACTCAGGTACGTTCTTAAATCCCGAGATTCAAAACGTCAGTCTTCACAAGAATCCCAAACCTTACACCACTCGGTTAGGAAGTCAAGCGCTTTACCAAAAAGTCCCCACACCCCTTTCAATCAAATAAATTGTTACAATATCGACACTATAGTATTTTCATACATCTATAACAATTCCAACTCTGGTTAGTCTACAGCGCACTGATGGTTTCTTTTGGATAAATATTAAATAACTACAAATATTATGCGTTCAGTCAGATGTGCAAAGGGTCAGCTTGCCATCCACCTCGTGTGGTATGTGTTTCGGACTATCGTCTTGATGGGTCTGAGTTCTAACCTTTCCAATCATCATCTCTTGCTTGGGGATTCGTTTTTTTCCCCCAAGTTTCGGATGTTCCTTCATAATTAAAGATGTTCACATCAAAGCCCGATCCTCCCGCATGGAGGAGAAAGATGGCGGTGAACAGGGACCAACGTGACGATACTTCAGAGCACATTTGACACGGCCAGTCAGACAGTCAAGGTTTAGGTAAATACATAATAATCTTCATTACAGGTCGTCTTTGACTGAACGCCAGACAGTTACCAAACAAACAAACAAGCTACGAATTTGATTATTCTTGAAATTTTCGCACATTATTCTATAAATTGATAACATTGTAAAACAAGATTTACCAACGCTGTTAAGGAGTCAACGGGTGCCAGACACAGCAACTTAGGCTGTCAGACGCTTCCTTCTGACATTAAAATATATTTAACATTGCATTGGCTTATATGTCTAAAAGGTTGTTACAAAGGAAATGAGGTTGCTTGTAAGAGTAAATCTATCTATAATTCTAATTGAATATTTTTAGCTATACCCGCTAATAGGTAAGTATATTGATCAAAATTTTGTTAAATTGAGTGGGGTGCTCTTTTAGAATCAATCCCCATTAATATACAACATGGGGTACAAGCAACCTCATTTCATTTGTAACAAAGGTCCATGAAATAGTAATACTTTCATAGAGTTGGGCAACTTTTTTTTTAAGGTCTTAAGTTTGTTTTAGGGCCACTATACATAAGTTACGGTTCCAGTTAGTACCCAAGGAACATTTATGCCAAATTTTTATCAAGATTAGTTAAACGGTTTTGATTTCTATTAGGGACATACACTTATATATACATACATACATCCTTACATAACATACATACGCCTTACTTTCTGCTTTATATTATAGATAGATGTTATGGTTTGCTATCTTAAAACAGAAAGAAGATCTAATATTCGGTCTGGGCCTGGGGTCCAAAAAAGCTCTGAACACGAGACATTGAATGAGCTCTGATAGATTTAAGAGATCTTCAGGTTTGGTTCTTTCATTATCACTTCGAGGCATGATGACGACACCAAAAGGGGAGACAAGCGGACAGAGTGTGAAGCCGAAGAAAAGGGAGACTATTAAGTCAACAACGTGATGCGGGAAAGGGGCGAGGTGTGTTTGTGTGTGTGTGGGGGGGGAGTGCGAGAAAGTGCGGGTGGTCCAGGAGATCATGTCTATTACGCTACAGCTCTTTAAAACCATGCTTGCACTGCCATCTTGTTTTGTTGGTCGCCCTCACACTCGTATCGTTCTCATCTGAGTCTGTCGTGTGGAGAGCCTGACACTTCATTCACCTTCATTAATTCGAGTTGTGTTGTTTTTTTTTTTAACTCCTCCTCCTTTCCCCCCCCCCCTCATGTTTGTGTGTATGAGTGTGTGTGTGTTTTACCTATTATTCTGAATCTCACTTTCGATTCTCGTCTGTTGCTTTCACGAAATGTCGGTTGAAACATCGGTCGAATCCTTTCTCTGGAAAAAAAACAACAAAAAGTAACGCGCATACATACACACGCACACTTATATATATATATATTTATATATATATACTTATATATATATATATATATATATATTTACAGTGATTTGTTTTTGTAAAAAAATGTGCCGTACTCAGTGAATAGGTGCCGGTACTCCGAGTTTAGGTGCCGGTACTTAGTGATTGATTGCCTAACTTTTAACTACTAATAAATTAATAATATACTTTAAAATACAAGAAAAGTAATACCTTTTTTCCCAACATTCAAAAAGTTACCTGTACGTACCATCACAAAAAAAAAAAAGCCCTGTATATATATAGGGGGTTTTAAACTCAAAAACCCTTGGTTGTGCTGGGGCAAGTGATTGTTTAGTATTAAAATCTCAACTAAAATAAACAAAATCAAAGCAAAAAATCAGTCATTAAATTCTAAATATAAAGAGAGACTTGACCGAGACCAGTCGTTATAGAAGTCCTTATTACTGGCGTGCAACGTTACAACCTGTGGTCAGTTTAGATCAATAGCTCGTTGCCACGTCACAGGTCTGTAAAACATGATTAGGAAGTAATTATCTTCATTTCTGAAGTAACCTCCAAAACATGTTCTATTGAGACGAACATTTTGCGTTTTGAAGAATATTTGACAAGGTGAAAAATGATTACCTTCTGCTTAGCTTCCGAACAGGGGGTCGTGGGTTCGAACCCTGGTGAAGACTGAGATTTTTAATTTCGAAATCTTTGGGCGCCCCTGAGTCCATCTAACGGGTACATGACGTTAGTTGGGGAAAGTAAAGGCGGTTGGTCGTTGTGCTGGCCAAATAACACCCTCGTTAACCGTAGGCCACAGAAACAGATGACCTTACCATCATCTGCCCTATAGACCACAAGGTCTGAAACGGGAACTTTTTGTTTTTGCTTTTTGCTTCTTGTAACTGCCGTACGGGACGTGACTATTGTAGCCATGAATAATAATGAGCAGAATTATTACATTAAGTAAGGGGGCGCTGAGGCTGAGTGGTGAAGAGCTTGGCTTCCGACCCTGGGGTCATGGGTTCGAATATCGGTTGAGACTGAGAATTTGAATTTCGGGATTTTTAGAGCAAACCTGAGTCCACCCAGCTCTAATTGGTATCCTGACTTTAGTAAGGTAAAGTAAAGGCGGCTGGTCGTTGTCCTGGCCACACGACACCCTGCTCGTTAGACGTTTGTCAAAGAAACATATGACCTTAACATCATCGGCCCTATAGATCGCAAGGTCTGAAACGGGAACTTTACTTTCGAAAAAAAGGCTAGCATAAGGGAAATCATATGATTAAAAAAAAAGTTTGATGGTTTTGTTTGCGAATTTTGTCCTATTATAAGTTTCACAATAACCTGTGGTATACTTTTTGTCAGAAGTCTATGACGCAATAATCTTCATTTCTAATGGAATATGCAAAACCTCTGATTGATTTGATTTGATTTGTTGATTTGAGGCACATCGGCACAATTTAGGCCATGTCGTGCCTGCAGTTCCTCAAGGACCACTCTCTCTCTAAACAACAAGGGCCAGATTCTATACAGTCATATAATTAAAACCTCTGAAGTCAGTCAATAATTTTACAAAACTTGTTTTATGTTGAATGGATATAAATTATAAAAATTCTGCGCGTCAATGTTTTAATTTCAATAGGAATGTTCAACATGCATTTACAACTTACAAATAAAAACCAATATAAAAAAAAAAGAAAGCCCACATAAGAGGCAAGATGGACCATATAAGAGGCACATAAAGCCCAAAAAAGAGGCGAAGAAAAGAGGCCTAAGGCCCCCCCCCCCCAAAAAAAAAATTAAAAATAACCAGCCACTCAAGCCAAAACATAAGAAGCAATGATATTTACAGAGCACGTCTTTGGATACAGCGCATACACTATTATGATGCACAAAAAAGAACCAACTCAATATGCGCATGACTATGTTTCAAAACCGTGTCACGGCAAGCACCCAAGAGGTAAAAGGAACTTGTGTACGCAATTTCATGCGCAATCCGTCGATGAGATCTCTTGATATATACAACACTGAGAATGAAATTAAAAATAACATAAATAGGCTATATCTTAGTATCCTGTGCAGGGCGGGTTGTGGCCGCCTGCGTGCGAAAATTTAAAACGCCGCAAATCTTTTTTTTCTAGAAAAATAATTCCTTACACTGAGCTGGACCGTGACCTCCGTAATCGTGTATGTCGAAGGCACCGGCTGGACACTCTACCAAAAGCGCCCTTTGATTTGAATCCATATTTGTAGACCATTCCTTTCATATTTGCACCGTTGTCGTATGCCCCCCTGCCCTCTAAGATGTTTAATTTCCAATTTTAACTTTGATTTTTTTTTCTCATACGATGTTACAAAGTCCTTCCCCAGTCGTCTGAGTCATATGTGAAACCCCAGAAAATTTTCATATTTTTCAACAGGAGGTTATAAAGACCATAAAATGCAGAATAAATTCCTCGAACTATAAAAGCCATTGATGGTGAATCTTTTTTTAAAAGTTCTTAATTTTTATAATAATTATCATGAATGTAGTTTTGAGAGATGTGCATGGTCTCCACAATCATCTGACATACGCGGATTCGGAAGAGCGTACACATTTATCCAACACACCACCAGGACAAAATAAACTAAAGCAACTCAGCGCTGAATATTTTTTCTTGAATACAAAAATAAATAATGTTGTCACAGATGCCATTATAGATTTATTTGTATATTTCACATTTAAAAGCTTGTGTGTAAATAGAAATATAAACCCTTGACTGAGCCTCAGGAATTACCCCACAAATCTAGACCCTTGACAGCACCTCAGGTTTTACCCGAGACGTAATTACAATGTTGCAAATCTATTGGTTGATTTGAAAATAAATAAAGACATTTTTTTAAAAGAGTTAGCGCCAGAGAATTGACGAGAGTAGAAAGAACGCCAGTCGATGAAAGAATGTCCTAGTAGACAGTCACGTTTTCTAAGGACTCTGATTTAAAAAGCCTTTGTAACATTATTTATGCTTGTTGATCTGTAACTTGTACATAAGCTGTACTTACGTTTTATATTTAAATAAAGTTCCAGAGTTGTGTTTTAACAAAGAATCTTTTATTGTGCATCCTAGATCGTCATTTATTCAACTATTTTAATTCAAGTAAAATCCCCGGCATCACAACACATCGTGACATCTTGTGTTGTGACAAATGTAAAGTACATGTTACTTATACAATTATTTGAAATAAAGCAGAGTAAGGCAGTGTTTCTCAGACATTTCTGTGTGCGACCCCTACATGACAAAATGTATGTTTGAGCCCCTTAGAAGCTTGGGGCCTAGAGGAGCGATGTAGGCTCCCACAGTGAGGTCCGAGAATTTTTTATTTAAGGAAGCAATGAAAAAGAAAATAAACTTATTCATAATTATAAAAAAAAAATTATTAAAATTATATTAATATTATTAATATTATAGCTTTTATATAGCGCTACTTTCATGCTTATAGAGCGCTTTTTGGTCCAATCTCATTTGTGGACCAGTGGGGGGGGGGGAGGGGGTATCTATGAGTTGGTTTTCCGTGCTGCCTTTAGGTAAAAAAAAAAAAACTAATTTTAACATTTCTTTGATTTCAGTCAATGGAGAAGAAGAAGATCTATCTGACACTGGTCTGCCCTGGCGTGGGGTGGGTAGGAAGCCAGACTCCGAAGCGTTGAGGGCGTTGCGAGTTAGGCTCCATGACGGGAGCTGAAAATTCAATGCTCCATGGCGCTGACGGAGTGACGACGGGGACGACACGGAGGAATGAGAGAAACAGGCAGAGTGATGAGGAAAGGATAAGTAGGTACACCTCCCTAAGTGTCCGCCTTCATTCTTGTGGCAGTCATGACAGGTGCAATAGACGCATGTCAATATTAACAAGCCTAGACATTGACGTTGAGAAATAAAACAAGATATCCTTGACGCATCTAGCACCTATCTATCTATCTATCTATCTATCTATCTATCTATCTATCTATCTATCTATCTATCTATCTATCTATCTATCTATCTATCTATCTATCTATCTATCTATCTATCTATCTATCTATCTATCTATCTATCTATCCATCCATCCATCCATCCATCCATCCATCCATCCATCCATCCATCCATCCATCCATCCATCCATCTATCTATCTATCTATCTATCTATCTATCTATCTATCTATCTATCTATCTATCTATCTATCTATCTATCTATCTATCTATCTATCTATCTATTGCTATAAAATTTTTACGTATGTAAATTATGAGTAAGTCAGGTATGAATGTACATATTTTTTCATAGTTACTATCTTCTGTTCGGTGTAATGCACAAATTGTAAGACCAATTTCCTCACGGACAATAAAGATTATTATTATTATTATATATATATATAATCACTATTAAGTAATTTTCTAGAGTAAACATGTCCACCAACCATGCAGCTGTACAGTAGACTACTATTTTTTTTTAATATTCATTAATTTTTAATTATTTCTGGTAATTAAGTTTGTCCAACTGCAGAAACTTTTCAACAAGTTTAATATCACTAAATATTGCCTATAATCCAAACAAATTCGCAGTCATCCATTGGTTCACCCGGAAATGAAGTCTCTGGACTTTGGATTACGGAAGAAACATACACAATGGCCAGTCAGCAACTTTCTGTAACTGTATACGTGGTAACGATATTACACATAGGACTGGTCACCAGAATGGAAACGATGTGTTTGTTATCAATGCGTGTGATGTTGAAGAGTGCTGGGTTCGTGCGTCCTGAAGTCACACGTAACACTTGACAAACATAGATAGAATAGATTGACTTGAGTCCAACTTAAGCAGACAAAATATCATGTTTACTCAATAATGCAATACACTGCACTTCAGCGTATTTACACCAAGATATCCAATGGACCTCATTTACCAGTCGTAAACAAACACCATTTAGCCACGTGATAATATGATTGTGAGTGCGTGAGTGTGTGCGTGAGTGTGTGGATATCAAGAATATGAAGTTTGATATCTAAAAGTGTTTGTTTTTAATAGTCAAACTATTGAATACCTTTGCAATGTTTTACTTTAAAATTTATATATATATATATATATATATATACACACACACACATATATATATATATATTGTTGTAACTCTCTAAGGCAGGCACTCAACGAAAGACAGGTTGGCAAGAGTAAACGATGTATTTATTTAGTATAACTAGTATAAGCATCAACAAATAGTAATAGTTACTAGTTAGACTTGGACGTCTGCTATAAAGTCACAGGGAGTAATATGTCTTAAGTTCTAAGAGTCCTACTTCATACCAGAACAACAGAACAGACCACCTACACACTTCCCAGTGTCGCTCCAGGTCTCCCACAAAGTTTTCTAGTATCACACAGGACAGCACTCAGCACCAGACTGTTCAGACTCCCATGACTTTTAGCCGGCTCACAACAGTCCTTCTTCCTGTCTCTATATGTCTTTCACTAGTCGTGTTCAGTAGTGCTCAGATGCGCACCATTAGTGTAGCGCGGGCACTAGCGGATCCAGAACTTTGGAGTGGGGGGGGGGGCGATTTTTTTCCAAACCCTAACCCTAACGCCCAGTAAACCCTAGCCCTACGCATAAACGTGCATACAGCGCGCGCGCGCACGCACACACACACACACGCACGCACACACATTTATATATATATATATATATATATATATATATATATATATATATATATATATATATATATATATATATATATATAAATATGAGAATAAAAAGCGTTTTCTTGCTTTTTTTCACTGCAGAAACGCATTCTCCTGACAAGTACAGCTCATTATTCATCAATAGAGTTCGGGGCGAAACCCCGACGCCATAAGCGTTTTCTTGCTTTTTTGACTGCAGATACGCATTCTCCTGACAAGTATAGCTCATTCTTCACAATGTAGTTCGGGGCAAAGCCCCGACGCCAAAAGCGTTTTCTTGCTATTTTCACTGCAGAATCGCATTCTCCTGACAAGTACAGCTCATTCTTCACAATGTAGTTCGGGGCGAAGCCCCGACGCCAAAAGCGTTTTCTTGCATTCTTCATTGCAGAAACGCATTCTCCTGACATCTACAACTCATTACCCATAAATGGAGTTCGGGGCGAAGCCCCGTCGACAAAAGCGTTTTCTTGCATTCTTCACTGCAGAAACGCATTCTCCTGACCTGAAGCTCATTATTCATACTATTAAAAAACGACCTTTCGAATAATGTTGTACTTGAAAAATATTCTAATTTGAATTTATAGGCCCATAATACATTGCAAATAAAACCGATTTGTTCCTTGAAAAGATAGGATACCCCACGAATTTAGATTTTTGCTTTGAGGATCGCCGCCGAAAAAAAACTTATTCGATAAATAGTATTCAAGAAAACTCTAGTATAAATTGTGAGTAATAGTCCCAAATTTATTTAGCTAGAAAAATATCAGATTGAGTAAAGGTTGGGAAAAGGCGACTATGAAAACGTTATTTGAGTTTAGAACTCATCTCAATCATGACTCTTATATTGAAAAATTTCGTTTGAATTCTAACATTTCCAATGCAAAGTCTTTCTTAAAATACTTATGATAACTTCATGTGAAATCACAAAAACTCTGTCTGGAAATGGGAATGGCGGTAGAGTGAAAACGATTAATCCTCGCTCCTTTACTAATTTCTGCTAAAAATTGCATTTGGCATTAAAGAATAGGTATGGGGCGACTCGATATAAGAATTTAATTTATAGTATATATAAATTATATTAGTGACAGATTTTTTTTATTTTGTAATTGCTTAACTATAATACAAAAGAAAAAGTATTGATTTGTCCGATGGGAGAAATGCGATTGCATGTATCGCCCCTCCCACCTGGTACAACCCTTTTTCATTTAAATTTACTAATGATACAATTTGAGATTAGAGTGTGGTACGACATATTTACAATGGGTCACATATCAATACGTAGTTTATATTATATAGATATTCAACTAATTTTATTCACAAACTATGATTCTCCACAAAAATAGGACCGCCCCCCCCAGCACTCAGAGGGCTAGACTGGGGAGGGCAGTACATGCAATCGCCCCCCCCCCTCACCCCGACGAATCGGCCAAAATACCAGAAAGGGAGCGAAATAATATAAAATGTATATATTAATTCAACTAATTTTGTTCACAAACTATAATTTCTCCATAAAAACGGACCGCCCCCCCCCCACTTAAAGGGTTTAGGTGGGAAGGGCAGAAGAGGTATTCGTCCCCCCCCCCCCACCAATCGGCAAACAGGGAACGACATAATATAAAGATCGGTTAAAATATCAATAACAAGTTACAAGGATATAGATATTTAATTGATTTTGTTAGCAGGCTGTGATTTCTACTAATAATTGGACCGCCCCCCCCCCACTCGAAAGTGTAGGGGGGGCGGAATTGATACCATCGCCCCCTCCCGACTCCACCAAATCGGTCAACATACTAGAGGGGGGGGGGCGAAATAATCTAAAAATAGGTTGAAATATAAATAATTAGTATATATTTTTAACATAAGTAATAAATTCGTATACTGTGATGTTGCCTATTCAGGCTGTCCTGAAGTCAACTATGGATGACTGTTGGATTTCAACCAATTACTCTGCCAGCGTTTGGGTGTAGATGTTCGGGTGTATTCCGTGTAGTTGAACAACAATACAGACAGGAACAAACAACACCAGTTTTAACTAGTGAAGAGATGTAGTCAACACTGATGAACAATTTCACATAGATTTATTCTGATAAAAGGCCACAGTAGAAGTCTCTGTCACTAAACACGTCGTTACCCTGGAGTATTCTATCGCTAACTGATTTTCCGGTCTCTAACCCAACATATCTCCAAACGTCACTAGTCCCGTTCAATATGCGTCTTCTATGGTGCGTCGCTAAATAACTAACCTATATAAATAAGGTGTCTAACAGATTCCTCCCCCCCTTGAAAAAAAAATATGTCAATATTTTTCCACTACTGTCAAGTCTTACAAGGGCATTTTCAATTTAAGGGGAAGACAACAAACATAAAATCTTGACATCTTCATCTTGACTTGACAGTTCCTCATATTCAATGTCAATGTTCATAACATTCCAGAATCATCTTCATTAGTACACAGTTCATCATGGAGGAAAATGTGGCATCTTATGGGCACGTCATACATCACAAATGTTCTTCACTGGCAGTAATCTGATAAAATACAATATTTCAAAAAACAATTATAGACTTTATTTCCACATTCAATAAATTTTTTCCTTACCACCCTTTTATACGCTTTTGTCCATTTTTCTTTTATACTCACCCTTTTCCATAGAACTAACTTTCGTCAATGATATATGAAATGATTCACACAAATAAAAATATCCATACTTACTTTTAAATGCTTAACATCAAATTTACTTATCTCCCTTTTCCATAACATATAAATGGTGTCAATATATTAATATATATTACATACTCAATATAATCATAGTTTATTTACAAAATTATTTCATTTCAATGTCATTCTAGATAATAGATCAGCTACAATATTCACAGATCCACTAATAGCTTTCACTTCAAATTTATACTCCTGTAGTGATAAGAACCATCTATAAACACGACTGTTTTTCATGCTCTTTTGCTGTATATACTGAATAGGTTTATGATCAGTTAATAATATGAATTTCCTTCCTATTAGATAGCTCTCTAGCTTAGTAATTACCCATATTACAGCTAAAGCTTCTCTTTCAATGACACTATATTTTTTCTCTGCCTCTGACAATTTTCTACTTACATATAATATAGGATGTAAGTTATCATAGTTCTGCATTAGACAACCACCAATAGCATTACCAGATGCATCAGTTGTGACATAAAATATTTTGTCTTTATCAGGTAGTCTTAATATTAGTTCATGACTAAAAATATCCTTAATTCTGTCAATAGCTTTCACACATTCCTCATTACAGACTACTTTTTGAGGTTTTCCTTTCTTAAGTAAGTCATTTAATGGATTCACTATTTCTGCTAAGTTCTTTATAAACTTTTTGTAATAATTTACTATTCCTAATATGCTTTTAATTTGTCTTTTTGTTGTAGGTATTTCAATATTAAGTACTTTCTTTATGTTATCTTCAATAGGGCTAATCATGTTGTTATTTACTTTATGTCCTAAAAAAATTATTTCTTCCAATCCTATTTCTACTTTTTCTGCTTGAATTGTAAGTCCACTTTCTTTTATTACTTTAAACACTTCTTTTACATCTACCAAATGTTCCTCCCAACTATTATTAAAAATACATATGTCATCCAAATAGCAAATAACATTTTCTTTGTTTCCAATTATCATGTTCATCATTCTATTAAATGTGGCAGGTGCATTTACTAATCCAAAACTCATATAATTCCATTGAAAAATACCATATGGTGTTACAAATGCTGTGTAAGGTTTTGCATTTTCTGTTAAAGGTATTTGCCAATAACCTTTAGTTAAATCTAATTTAGTAAAAAATTTTGCTCCATTTAATTTATGTAAAATATCCTCTATATTTGGCATTGGATATGGGTCAAATTCTGTGATGTTGTTAAGTTTCCTATAATCAATACATAACCGTATATCTCCATTCTTCTTTTTGGCTATCACAATTGGTGAAGCATAAGGAGATGTTGATGGTTCAATTATACCTGATTCTAGTAAATTGTCTATTTCTTTCTTTACTTTGTCTTGTAAATGTATCGGTATTCTATATGGCTTAAGCTTGATAGGTTTTGGGTCTGTTACTTTAATGTCATGTTTAATAATATTAGTTTTTCCTGGTATGCTGGAAAAAATTTCTTTGTATTCCTGTATTATTTTAGTTATATCTTTTGACTTTTCCTTAGTTAAATTATTAAGATTAATCTTTTGCCAAGTTTGATTCTCTTTTGTTTCTATTACAGGTATTTCCTTAATATCATTTTCATTGTGATTTTCATTTGTTATTATCATCAAGCATTCTTCTCTTTCTGAAAATGTATTCTCTATTTCCTCCTGAATGTTTTGTATCAACTCATCTTCTCTATCATGATACAGTTTCAAATTATTTATGTGATATGTTTTAATTTTCCCATTTATTTCAATTTGATAATTCACATCATTAATTTGTTTTATCACCTTAAATGGACCTTTCCATTGTTTACCAATTTTATTTTTCAGGTCATTTATTAATATTATAACATTGTTTCCTACTTCTAGTGTTTTCAATTGTCTTTTCTTATTTATATTCTCATGAGCACTTTGTTTGTACTTCTTGTTGTTGTTATATGCTTGAGTCCATATCTCTTTCAATTCTGTTGTGATTGTTGTTTCACTGTCATTATTTAATTTATTATCATTGTCTATTAGATTTTCTTTAAAAACATCTAATTCATCTCTGGGTTTTCTTCCATGTATTATTTCATATGGTGAAAATTGTGTTGCTTCATGGATGTTGTTTCTATGAGCAAATAGTACATAGTTAATGTAATGATCCCACTTGTTCTGATTATTCTGAATTATTCTTGTTAATGATCTTTTTAATGAACCACCATACCGTTCACATAAACCGTTACTCTCTGAAGAGTATATGTGTTGTATATTATATTGTTTAGTCCATTTCTTAAATTGTTCCCTGATCACTCAATATAATTTTAGGTATACCATGTCTTGTAATTACTTTTTGAGTTATGGCATTAATGATATTTTCTGCACTTGTATTTGATAATGGGATTGCCTCTGGGTATCTACTAAACATGTCTATTACTGTTAGAATGTATTTGTTATTATTTTCAGTTTGAATTAAAGGACCTATTAAATCAATAGATACTTTCTGAAATGGTTCTGTAGGTTCATCCATTTCTTGAATGGGTGCTTTATTCACTAAGCTTTTGTTAGATCTCTTTTGACATATGTCACATGAGTTTATGTATTTGTTGATTGTTGCTTTCATTTTGGGCCAAAATACTTGTTTTGACAAATTCCTATAACATTTCTTTACTCCCCTATGTGCTGCTAAATTATTATCATGTGTCATGATTAAAACATCTTTCCAATATTTCTGTGGTAAGACAAGTTGTTTTATTTTCTTGTTATCATTACTTGTTTGTCTAAACAATATTTTATTCTCTATACAAAATTTCTCCATTGGATTATTATTGTTTTTATCTGATATTCTTGAATATATTTTCCCAATAATATTGTCATTCATTTGTTCTAATGCAAATGTGGGTGTTGTTTCTTTTCCACTTTGAGATATTTGTGTTTCAAGACTATTTTGTGTTTCATTTTCTATCTCTCTTTCCTTAATATCTGTATTTTCTATTTGTATTACATTACTGTTTTCTTTTTCTTCATCATTACTTATTACATTTATTGTATTTTCCTGTTTCTCATCTTGTTTATCCATTGATCTTGTTATTATCATACTTGTTATATTTTGTGTTTCTATGTTTTCATGATTTTGTCTTATGTTTTTGTATTTGTTTTGCCAGTCTTCTAATTCTTTTCTTGAACATTCTTTAACTCCTTTTATGTTTCCTACTAACATATCATATCTCATTTCTGGTATTGCAATGCCATCACAATAACCAGTGAAAAATGGAGTTTCAATGTATACCCTTATAGCTTTAAATTCCCTTACGGTGCCATCTGCTAATTCTACTTTCTTAGTAAACCCTTTATACCAATGAGGTTTGACAAATTTAGTTTTTACTGCCAAAGTGTTAGAACCTGAATCCCTGATTAATTCCACCGGAATTCTATCTACAAACCCTGGGTACACTGCAAAATTGTTCCTATTTCCTTCCATGAAATATATCCTATCTGTACCTTTATTTTTGTATTCCCTACTGTAACTCCTATTTCTATAATTTCCCCTGTCATTCCTATCTCTACTCCTATATCTACTGTTATTTTGTTCATTGTATCTATTTCTACTTCCAGACCTACTATTCCCTCTTCTACAGTTAGCTGCTATATGACCTTTTCCTTGACATTTAAAACAGGTTATTTCACTATATTTTCTATTTCCACTATTTGATCTGTTTCTATTTCTACTTCTATCAACATTTTCTTTGGTGTATCCTATTAAATCTACTTTGCTCTTATCCCTATCAGAAAATGGTTTATTGGGATAGGCATTTTTGTATACTCTCATTATCTCTGTTATTTCATCTATAGATTTTGGGTTTCTTTCTCTAATAAAAGATTGTAATTGAGGATCACATTTATTTACAAAGTTGTCCACTAGAATAAAATTTTTTAATCCCTCATAAGAGTTTATCACTTTTTCTAATTTTACCCACTTATTGAAAAAATCCTTTTCCATATTAATAGTAGTTTGGGGGTCTATTCCTAATGATGGTATATTGTCAAAGTATTTCTTTCTAAAAGTTGTAGCATTATGACCATAGGCATTCAGCAACTCTCTTTTTAAAACTTGATAGCTATCATCAATATGATGGTCATGATTTTGGCATATTGTTAGAGCTTGACCATGAACGAAGTCTATCAGTATTTCAGACCATTCTTCTTCAGGCATATTAAATGTAGACATTTTTGCCTCATATCTTTTCAGAAAATCACCAATGTCATCCTTCTGTTCATCAAAACTTTGTATCTTTCTCTTTAGCCATGTCTGCGAATTAGGGTTGTCTCTTTGAGTGGTATAATTATTTGAGTTATTTGTGTTATTTCCTTGTTCAGTTTGAGCTCTGGCTTGTGCTGCGTCCAATCTCATCTTCTCCATTTTAGCTTCATGTTCTCTCTGCCTTTCTTGGTCCTCTTTTTGCTTCTCATATTCTTCCTTTCTGATCCTATCTTGTCTCTCTATCTCTTGTCTTTGACGTTCTTCTTGTCTTTCTATCTCTTGTCTTTGGCGTTCTTCTTGTCTTTCTTCCTTCACAACTTGCTGTACATAAGCTGCTAAGTCCTTTCCTTTTAACTCCATGGCCTTTCCATCCTGCATAGCTGTTTCCTTAACCTCCTTAAGGTCCACATATGATGATGTAGCCATTGTATTTTATTTTCACCCAAATTTATATATTTTTATTTAGCCTATATTAGTTATGGCTATACTTTAAACTTATTTTATATTTAAGTTTTTACACACTTTTATACAAGTTTTAAGTGTTATGTCTCTATCTATAGATTTAGTAAATGTGTAAATCTAGTCTGAGTTATTATGGTTATATTCAAATCTGTATATTAGGTCTAGTATCACACAAATTTAAATCTAGTATATTATAGTATATATAATAATACCATTTAGATCTAGTTATCAAGAGCACTATGACTATTAGTATGAATAACTATGATCAATTTTAAAATTTGATGTGACTGAGGTGTCTATAGAGTAAATTCAACGACTGTCTAATAGAGTCTAGATCTAGAGTAGATTATGGTTCTATTTAACCATATGAAACAAATATGAGTTTATACAATGTCAAATATATCTTCAACAAGATATAAGTCTATATATCTAGAATGTACTACCTTCATTCATCTTTCAATTAATAATATTTCAAATTAGAGTCTAGATGATTTAATGTACTAACGAGGTGTACAAAAATTTGTAGATCTAAATTTAGCCAGACGACAGTGTTTGACTACATAGCCAGTTTCGGCATTATTCTCATGGCAAAATCATATTTGATTTTAACCGCTCAAACTAAAATTATTTTAGTCTGATTCACAATAAAAGAATCCTACCCGTACTTTCTATCATTAAGTGAAAAAAAATTACAGATCTAATTAAATTAATAAAAATAAATAATTTAAAATAATATAAACAAATGAAATAATTAAATGAGACTATCGCTATGGGTTGGGATATGACAATATGGCACACATTGATAACGTCACGAAGTAACTAAGCAACAATGGATATGACGTTTACACAAACAAAACAATTACAACCCTAAACGTATAATATAGCTTTTCATCTAAATTATGTCTTCTACCCCGAACGGGTTTTAAGGCTTCAGCACCACCTGAATTTCAGGCTAACATACCAAATTTAGACAAAATCTATTTCTAAGGACAATCTAAACATATACTAATAAGAAAAATGGCACTTAGCTTTTGATAAGAAAGATCCCTTTGTTTGGACTCCCGAATATGCTAGATCACAACAAATTCTCTTCCAGTTCTGACTCTGTTCTCCGGTGCTACCAGTGGATACAATCCGTGTCGAGTATCCCACGTAATGCCACAGATGTCTTGATATGCCACAGCTAAATGTTTCAGTTTCTTCGACGACTGTTGATGACCGTATGTGTAGTTCCGACGACTTTGTGTACACAGTTACTGACGAATAGGTTAACGGTTCTTCTGGCGATGACTTGATTTGTGTAGACGACTACTGACAAATAACAGTCTCTTGACGGCAACTTGATCTGGACGACTGACGAATAACGAATTTTTTGACGATGACTTGATCTGGGCTGACGAATAACGACTTTCTTGACGATGACTTGATCTGGGCTGACGAATAACGGTTCTCTAAAATAATTCACTGCTTCTGCTGCTACTCTGGTAGTACGACGAAGTTTGCTGTTGTATGCTGCTTCACTAGACCAAACTGTCCAATGTAGACTAGGTGAAACCAAGGTCACCTCCGACGACGTTCCGTTATACGACTAACGGTTTTCAACGAAATTAAGTGGATGCAGCTGTTTCCACAACTTCAATATCAACAAGTCTAGATATCGTCTAGACCAACGAATACTAAATATATCAGTGTCCAGCAGCGAAAAATACGATTTTACTAACCTTCCAAGGGTTAAACACAGTGACCGTTATAAAAGTGGCAAGCAACCGGTTCAATGAGCAAACTGCTCGGGACTAGTGACGTTTGGGATATGTTGGGTTAGAGACCGGAAAATCAGTTAGCGATAGAATACTCCAGGGTAACGACGTGTTTAGTGACAGAGACTTCTACTGTGGCCTTTTATCAGCTAACTAAATCGAAATCGCTCTGTCGTCTTACCCTTTGAGAGATTCTTGTGGATTGGAACGGTTCTTGTTTTAGTTCTTTAATCAAGAGTTGGTCTAGTTGTTTCATAATAGGGGAAGCCATTACTAACTTACCTCCCGTTCGTTGAGTCGCCTATAATCCCACTTCTGACACCAATGTTACAACATTTAAAGGAGGCAACTCAACGAGGTATGGGAACAAAGATAATACAAAGTTTAATCAACATAGATCACTAAAAAAAACAAGAACCGTTCCAATCTCAATCTTCTCGCACTTCCTCTTCCTCTCTCCCCGTTCATTTAGTCCATCCTCGTGCGCTGGTGCGCAACCATAGAGTCACTACAGAACATGGTCATTACAATATATATATATATATATATATAAGATAAGATAATTTTTATTGATCTAATCAAATGGAAATTCAGTTTGACTACAATTGACAACCTCAGCGTAACTACTGTACAATAACAATATAGATGCAAATATGAACAACATTCACACACGAAACACATACACACTCACAACCAGCGCTTTATGAATTAGACTTTTATGTACTTCTCGATGACGACAGCTGATCTTGTAACACTCTGACCAAAAGTGGGATGAAGATATATGATATATATTCATTGTCTTTCGAGACATAAGCCTGGGCCCATTATTTTGGGTTTTAAAATTTTTTATTATAGTAAAATTAATTTTGGCTAAAATATCCTCATAGGTCTTAAAGTGCTTCTATATATGACGTCAAAATGTTTTCAGCACTGATTAGACAAACACGAGCGACTCCGAAATGAGCTCCGGAAAGTATCGACTCTCATGGGTCCTTTACGTAGTAGTTTGGTAAGAAATTCGCACATGTGGTACTTAATATCAAGTGTGTTTCTGAAGCTTTCGATTGGCGTCACAAATATGTTATGTTTTAATTGGAATCTAGTCGGCTGCCGAAACCTTTAAAAATGCTGTCAACAGCTTGTAGGGGGGTCATTGATTTCTCAATATACTTGCCTCATCTAGTCATTTTTTTTAAATTCTAAGTGTCCGTCGAAAATTTGAAGGCCAAGCATAGTTGCACATACGTCATGTAAGGGGGAAAATGAATATAGAAAAAAACATTAGTAACAAACGAGGAACTAGCTGTAACTTTGTCCCTGAAACATTGTTATATTTTATAAACAAACAGTAAAGTAGGTCAGTGTGCAACGGTTGATCCTGACTTAGCAAGCCACCCGTAGACCTAAGTGCTTTTCTCGCCGTGGGCTGACATAACTTGACACCGGAAAGACCCGTTTTTTTTTTCTTTCTGGTTTCGCTTTTTGTACTTCACCATCTTATCATTGTTGTAGAAGTCTATTTATAGCTTGGTACGGTGCAAGCACACATAAATACAAGCGATGAAAACATCCGTCATCTTTCACTTGTCTCGCGTCAGTCCAAAAGCGTTCGCCCCCCATTCGTCCACGCCCCCGCTTCCTCCCTCAACTTTCCATATTCTGAGTGGCAGCATATCGTCAAAATATTTGTCAGTTCCTCCCAAACCGTTCCACCCCCTCCTCCAACTATCATATCATTCAACTTTTTTGTTTTTTTTTGTTTATCAGTCTCGGCAGCAAAGTTGTGAAGCTACCATCCATTAACATCCGAGCTGCGACTTCAGGCGGGGGGAGGAGACGTGATTGAGTTTCAGACGTGTTTTGAAACATGTGAAATTTTTTCCACAATCATTCAATCAGTGGGACCTAGGGGGGGGGTGGGTACACGTGAAATTGAAACTAATTTAAATTTGGAGTGAGAAGGAAAAAAATTCTAATTTTAGAAACCTTTTAGCTAAGGGAGCTAACAAGTCAAGTAGTCGGCTAGCTTCTTGTCTCAACATTATATCTGTTTTCTCTGCCTCGTTTCAAAAATGTTATGACTGACCGTGAGTATGAGGGACCAACGGAAAGTAGACAGATGAAGGAAGATAACTTATTAATTTGTAATCTTACAATGGAAGCAGATTCATTTATCTTATCTCTTATCTTATCTCTTATCTTATCTCTTATCTTATCTCTTATCTTATCTCTTATCTTATCTCTTATCTTATCTCTTATCTTATCTCTTATCTTATCTCTTATCTTATCTCTTATCTTATCTCTTATCTTATCTCTTATCTCTTATATCTTATCTCTTATCTTAGCTCTTATCTTATATCTTATCTCGTATCTCTTATCTCGTATCTCTTATCTGATCTCTTATATCTTATCTCTTATCTTATCTCTTATCTTATCTCTTATCTTATCTCTTATCTTATCTCTTATCTTATCTCTTATCTTATCTCTTATATCTTATATCTTATATCTTATCTCTTATTTCTTATCTCTTATCTCTTATATCTTATCTCTTATCTTATCTCTTAGCTTATCTCTTAGCTTATCTCTTATCTCTTATATCTTATCTTGTATATCTTATCTCTTATATCTTATCTCTTATCTCTTAGCCTATCTCTTAACTTGGTCCTTATCTTATCTTAAGTTATCCGTTATCTTATCTTATCTTGTCCCTTATCTTATCTTGTCCCTTATCTTATGTTATACTGTCCCTTATCTTATTTTATCTTATCTTATCTTATCAAATCCAGATATTACTTAAAAAAGAAGCTATACTTGCTCTACCGACAAACGTAATCAACCTTTTAATCACCATCTGAAATAAAATTCGAATCCCAGGCATTTTTTGAGGTAGTCTGTTCATTCCGATTCATATTAAGACCTCCAAGAAGACGCGTCATTCATTCCCTACAATCGATTTAAATCAATAAGCAGGTAACAAGATTAATACAGCGACTGGATCCCACGATGGCTTGCTAAACACTGTCAGTAAAGGCATATTTAAGCTCTATGGCCACATCAGAAGGTCCTCTCGGATAGCAAATACCTTCCTGCAGAGAACAGTACCAGGGAAAAAAAGATGAGGCAGACAGAAAGGGATGGGAAGACAACATAAAAGAATGGACAGGCCTGTCGTTGAGTGAAATGCTATCCGATGCAAAAGACAGAAAAGAATGTAGAAAGACGGTCAACAGATCTTGTTGATGCCCCAACGTATCAACATACTAAGAAATAGGTGATGGTGTGAAAGTGGTTGACTTTAAATGTGAATGTTTCATTAGTTGATGTTTCTTCTTCAGTTTAGTAATTTATCATTTCGAAATTCTAAGTAAAGGCTGTGGTGTGGTGTTATGATGTGTGATGTGATTCTGATGTGATGTGATTGTGATGTGATTGTGATGTGGTTGTTATGTGATGGGGTGTGGTTGTGATGTGATGGGGTTGTGATGTGATATGGTGTTATGTGAGGTAGTGTGATATGGTATGATGTGGTGTAATTGGTGTGGTATGCCCAAGTTGGTTTTGGTGATGTGATGTGGTGAGATGTGTGTTTGTGTTGTAGTTTCAGATGATATGTTTGGTTTCATGTGGGGCTATGTTGTGTGCATGGTCTGATTAGCAGTGGTGTTGCTTGTTGTGGGCTGATGTGGAGTGGCTCTTTTGGGCTGATGTGGTGTGGCTTGTTGTGGGCTGATGTGGTGTGGCTTGTTGTGGGATGATGTGGTGTGGTCTTTACAAAGACTTTTGCGGTTACTCTCCAGATAAAATGTTGCGTAAAACCATGCCGTATTGAATTTCAAATCTAAGTAGCCAAATTATCATGAACTGGGTTCTGGTTACTGAAAACCTTCTTTGACCAATTACAACATTCTCTCTCTCTCTCTCTCTCTCTCTCTCTCTCTCTAACGTTTTAACTTTATCTATAATACAAAGCAGAAAGTTAGGCATATGTATATGTGTATGTATTATTGTATGTATGTAGGAATTTTTTTTTCCGAATAAAAATCAAAACCGTTTTAACCAACCTTGACAAAATTTGGCATAAATGTTTCTTAGATCATGGCGAAGAACACAGTGTATGTTTAATGTTCCACCCGCAACCGGAAGGACCTAAAAATTAAAAGAAAAGGACCTAAATATATCTCTAATAAAGAACTAAAGTTTTTTTCAAACAGACCGGATAAATTCGTTTTTACAGTATTTTATGTTTGATATTTTGATATATTATATTTAATATTTTGATATTTTATATTTGATATTTGTGTATTTTATATTTGATATTTTGATATTTTATATTTGATATTTTGATATTTTATATTTGATTTTTGATATCTTGATATTTTATATTTCATATTTTGATATTTGATATTTGATATTTTGATATTTTGATATTTTGATATTTTGATATTGTGATATTTTGATATTTGATATTTTGATATTTTATATTTGATATGTCGGCTGAACGGGTTAACTCATTTTCAATCTACTTTCATTTCATGTAAAAATATAACTAAATGTTAAGGGAACATCCGCCATGTTTGACATAGATCTAACTAGATCCAATCAACAAAATCAGTAATATCCAAACCAAGGCCCGCTGGCCGCTGGTCATATCCGGCTAAAATATATGTATATATATATATTCACACACACCGGTATATAAGGTGTAATACTTATTAGTAGCTCCTCCAGATGAATGATAGGTAGCTTGTCGTCTCATCTGGACACCTTCTCAAATTTCTTTCCCTCTGCTGTGTAGATCATTTCAAATCTCCCCCCTCCCCCCCCCCCCCCGGGCCAGCCGTCTAACTCTGGGCTATCGAGGGCTTGACTGTTTTCTCAACGCCGTCCTAAAGCGGGATCACTCTACGTCAACAAACCAGAAATACATTTAGACTTGGACAATTATCATATTTTCAGAGCCGCACGTGAAATCAGACGACTCCGGTGACTCGTGAGCCTCTATGTCATAACACTATCTATCACCAATTTCATAAGAGTCTATCAATCAAGCCAAAATAATATTTTCATTTGGAGCAGCCTGCCCAAGCACTGCGTCATCAAGAGGTTCTACCTGCTTTATGTAAAAACATAAACTCCAAATAGATTTCAAGCATCCGAAACAAACTTCTCAGGTTACATTTTGCCATCAGTTTTGAGTCTAACAAGAAAGTAATTTTCTTTTTTTATGGCGACGACAAAGCTTTTATCAGCTCACTCTGTCTAAACTAAATCTTGTACACGTTATTTCTCCAACTTCCCATTCTAGGATCAAGTTGAAACTTTTGAAAAATTATTTATTATCGATAACAACATGTGAGTCAATGAAAAAAAAATTAGTTTATTAAATAGTCATTATTGAATAATATTTTTGTTTATATTGAGAAAGTCGGGCCTACTAAGCTAAGGGGAGATAAGCATTGTGTAGAGAATAATGGTCATTCACTAAAATTAAAAATCTGACAGCTACTGGTAGACTTTAAATCGTTCTACTTTTTAAAAGTACTTAGCTAACATGGGTAACAAGTTGGCGGTTCCATCGCGAAGGCTCGATTTCCAATTCAGTTTTGTGCAACTTTTTTCTAAGAATTGTTTTTGAAACGATACTCTCCACCCCCCCTCCCCCCCCCTCCATACACGTACCCAACTGATCCAGAAAAATAAGTAGATCATAGCTCACTGGGCATTGTGAACAGGGTGAAAGTTGCGCTAGACAAAGACAATACAGATATTTCCAATCGCACTAATTAATTTTTATTTTAAATCCACAATAAATTAATTATATAATTGTTTCAAAATATAAGAATCTATTTCACTTAATGTAGTTGTTTTTTAAAGTATTTTTTTTTTAATTTTCTTTAATTGATCTGCCAATCTCTCTTTATCTCTTTCCTTATTCTCTTTCTCACTTCCCTTTCTCTCTTTCTACTTCATTCTTTTCTCTTTTTCTCTTTCTCTCTTTTTCTCACTTCCCTTTCTCTCTTTAAGCCTCACTGTCTCTTTTATTTCTCTTTCTTTTCTCTCTTTCGCTTCTTTCTCTTTCTCTTCTCTTTGTCTCCTTCTCTCTCTCTCTTTTCCCATTTCTTTATTTCTCTCTAACTTCCTCTGTCTCTTTCTCTTATATCTCTCTTTTTTCTCTCTCTCTCGCTATTCTTTTTCTCTCTCTCTCTTCGACATTTTACGTTCGAGCGACTTCTTCTTCGTTCTGATTTGTTTTCTTGTTGGAGGGTTCAGATCAGCGAACTTGTATCTGAGAACGAACCGAACAGAGGTTTCCAGATCTGGAAATCGTTCTTCTATAGGAAGGTTTCGTGACCAGTGTCCTGTTAGGGCCTCCTGATAGAGTATGCATACATTATCCCTTTACAACCTCTCAGGCGATCAAAGAGTTAAATCCTTAAGAGAAGGAGTGTGTGCGACCTCTTGTTTGCTGGAGGTGAGGGTGTAAGCCTGGGCCTTAAATTTGCAAGTGCTGGACTGTCTAAACGTCAGCACTCGCATTTCTTAGGAGTTGGAGCATCATCGTAGCTTGAGAGGACATTGCTGTAAGTGTTTACCTGAGAGCAGTGGTTGTTAACTGTGTCCCTCCGACTGCCGAATTTCAAACCCAAATTTTCTGTTAGGATTTTCTCCTTTTTGCATATTATTATACAAACGCAAGGCAATACAGCAATTATGCGAAAAATTTGCATAATTAGCAAATGTATGGCTCTGAAACATAGTTGGCATAGATCTAACTCGTAGACATAAATAGATATAGACTGGCCGATTAAAGAGTTTTATGAAACGAAAATTTGTGACTTGCAATTTTGTGTACTTTATTATACAGCATTTATGAGCAGTATAAAAGTTAAGTATCCATATCTATTTCAGCCACACACCATATATATTGTTAATAAGGAGGCAGTGTAGTTTTGTTTAATCTCTAACAATGAAGATCATGCAATTTTTCATAATTCGGAAATCCGAATACAATAGATTTACATGTTTTCAAGTTACATGAAGTTACTTCCTTCGGCCTGTCTATATTTATTTATGTCTATGATCTAACAGATCCCATCCACTAGATTATGTTCTACGGTTCCTCTCGAACACTTTTTCATTGTGAGTGTGTAGGCCTATTTTGGAGAGACATTCGCGTCCTTATATATCGCAGGTTAAGGCGAGACCATTCGTTTTAAAAGGCCTGGAAACTGTCCTACGTCACAACTTGTGGTCAAATTAGATCAATAGCTCGTTGAGGCGTCACAGTTCTGTACGACGCGGAAATTATCAATTGGTCTAAACTGCCTACAGGTTGTGACGTTGCTGGTCAGTGTTGGTGCCTTCCATAACTAATGGTCTCGGTTAAGGTGACCTCGCTTTGGTGGAGGAGCCAGCCATTTTTCTTTTGGCATGTTTTTTCTTCTAGAATTAAGACCCATGTCTAGTTCATCGTGAAAATTAAAACCGAATATAGAAATAGTCTCGATTTTGTAAAATAAAGTTATTAAAAATAAAATTAAAATCTCCCCTAGAGACAGAAGAGACTCGCCAAAACACACACACACTTCCTCTCTCTATCTCTCTCTTAATCACACGAACACACACACACAGTTTCTTAATCTCTCTCACACACACACTCTCATTTACACAATCTCTCTCTCAATAACACACACATTCTCTCTCAATCACATACACACTTACACTCTCTCAAATACACACACAACACACACACTCTCTGCCAATCACACACACACTCTCTGCCAATCACACACACACACTGTCAATCAAACACACACACTCTGCCAATCACACACACACTCTCTTTCAATCACACACACACACTCTGCCAATCACACACACATTCTCTTTCAATCACACACGCACAATCCCTCTCAATCTCATACACACACTCTCTCTCAAACACACACACACTCTGTCAATCACACACGCACAATCTCTCTCTAATTCACACATACACATACACACACCAACAATTACACCCTCCAAGGTTCGAAATAAAACAATTTAGTGAAAACACTGGATTAAATAGGTCGGGGGAGCATTGCAAACATTCCTCTTAGACATCTTACAACATTAAAATACCGCGCGATAATCTTCAACACTAAATCACCAGCGCAATAAAAACCTCTTTATCAAGCTAGTGAGAGATGCGCCCTGCAAAATACTTTCCAGTTTTAAACAAACATATATCGCACTTTATTGGCTGCACCCATATGCATACCTCCTCCTGTAAGTCTCTGAAGGCTTGTTAGTAAGGTGTTAAAGACAGGGAACTCTTGAATGGGTCAAGGGAGAGCATCAGAGACAAGAGGGAGATAATCGTTTTACCATGACTTGCACTGGAACTTGGAACTCTCTAAATATCTCGTATTACGATTAAAAAAAAAAAAAAAAAAAAAGGGGGGGGGGGCCACTCCTGTTGGTAATGTTGTAAGTCAACTTAATTAAAACAAAATAAGTTACTAAGAGTTTCCATAAAGTATAACGATTTGGGAGGTCCAGCATAAGTCAAAATAAAGTCGCCCTTGGACCTGGGGCCTGTTTAAAACCGCTGTGTTGTAGGATAAGACGTCTTACTATTTCTAAAAAGCCGGTCCATCTAAGCCGGGGTAGGCGTATTATATTTTTAAACTAGTCAGACATTACCCGCGGTCTGCGGGCCCTGGTTTGTGTAATACCAATCTAGTGAATTGGATTTAGACCCCTGCCCTTTTTTTCTAAAATTTGTTTTAGACTTGAATCAGAACAACCTGTTTTATAAAGCTTATTTACCTCCCCCCCCCCACACTCCCGACACAAACATTCAACCATGCTTTTGGGCCGTGCATTCAAATATCACTTTTTTTTTACAACACAACTAAAAAAAAGTTGGGTTGATTTGCTCTTTTAAAACAGTAAAATGGCACATAATATTGGAGGTGCCCCATAGGAGACCACTACAGGCTCATACTTCATAAATTATTGTTAAAATATTTTTTTCCCCTTTGTCCTTCCAATTACTATCAGATGTGAACCCCCCCCCTTTTTTCCCGCCTATCTATCTCCCTCCTAAAAAAAAAAAGCCTCCCAAAATACTCTCAAAGGGAAGCAATTCTTATACAGCATCGAGATTAATGAGTTGTCTACCCCATCTTCCACCTTTAAGCTTTGATTGAGGGCATCAGTCAGTGCATGCGCTATCATCTTGACATCGCGTTGCCCTCCCCTCCCCCCCCCACCCCCTGTCGAATCAAACACGAGTTTCCGCCGGTGCTAATAACCCGTTAATGAGCTATTCTCGATAACACCGATCTTCTTATCGCGTCACGTGTCGTTGACGCAGCCAATCAAAATCCAGCCACTCCGTGTCACGTGTCATTAACTGTATCAATACGATCGGCCCTGCCCCGACACTTCCAGCTTCCAAGGACCGAAAGAGCACCTTGCGAAATGTTAAAAAAATTGAAGAGAAAAATTTGAGATGGAAAGCTAGAAATTCTGATAACTTCCGTTAGCCGGAATTCAGCGTCGGCCGGAGTTCTAGAGTACACGTCATTTCCGTGCTGGAAAAATCAGGTGAGCCAGTTGTAGAATTTCGGCCGGAGACATCTCCAGTGCAAGCACGTAGTCGATGGCCGTGTCAAGAGGCTCCCGTTTGACTAATTATCCCTTCTGGTAGCTTGGTTAATTTGATAAGGAGATTCCGTTAATCCGCCGTAGTCATGGGGGAAGTAATTAAAGAATTTTAATAAATGAATTATGTTCTTGGTGTAGAACAGGTTTTGGATACGGCGTGTATGATATAAATGGAGAAACAATGCACTCTACTGCAGCGGAGGGGCAGAAACAAAACTGGGAGTTTGAAATGAGAACCTAGAATGATTGACGAGGGTGTCATGTGGGCAGCTCAACGACCAACCACCTTTACTTTCCCCAACTAATCTCAGGTACCCATTAGAGCAGAGTGGATCCAGTTTTTGAGAACGTTTGAATTCGCTGCTTCTCGGTTTGGAACTACGGAAATCAAGTATTTAACCATTCGGGCATCATGTTTTGTTGGTGAGGCCAGGGCCGGCCTTTAGGCGTAGGCTAACTAGGCAGCCTGTTATAGCCCCCAATCGGTGGGGGCCTCCCACAGGTCTAAAAAAAAAACTTGAGGCCAAATACAATGACTTATGCTATAATATAATTTTAAAAAGGCTTATTTAAACCTTCATTCTTAAAGATTAGAAAGGTACAATTATAAAACCAAGGGCAGAATCCCTCACTATAAAAAGTAAAATGTGGAGGTAGTGAAAAACCGCTTATAAAACTTCGGATTTTCAGTGAATATATTCATTTAGATGAACGTGTTATGAGGAGTTGAACATTAAAAAGATAAATTATTTGGTAGAATACAACAGCGCTTAATAGATAAATTGCTTTTTAGAATATATCGACATTTAATAGATAAAATGCCTGGAATCAGAGATCAACATTTAGGCTGATAGATAAAATGCTTGGTATTGAATATAAACATCTAACAGATATGTTGCTGTGTAGAAGATATCGACATTTAATAGATAAAATGCCTGGAATCAGAGATCAACATTTAGGCTGATAGATAAAATGCTTGGTATTGGAGATAAACATCTAACAGATATGTTGTTGTGTAGAAGATATCGACATTTAATAGATAAAATGCCTGGAATCAGAGATCAACATTTAGGCTGATAGATAAAATGCTTGGTATTGGAGATAAACATCTGACAGATATATTGTTTTGCAGATCTACTTATTAGATGACTAGCCTTTAACTACTCCACTCTGCTATCAGGTCTTATTCTTTTAATTAAAAAAAAAATCCACCCCCCCCATGTGTTATCCTCACGAACTCCCCTCCCCTCTTCCATCGGTTCTATATTTTATGAACACGCATGGACACTCCAAAAGAGAGGTGTCCACTTACCATCGCGCCAGCTCCCTGGGCTAGAGGCCACGGAGGTAAATGATCATCGTTTTGACCCGAGGTCCACATCAAACGAACAACCGGCCGCCGCCGATGACCGGATCGTAGTTATTGATGGTCATTTTGAGGCCTCCAGTGTAGATTGCAGGAACGATAATCAATCTCTGCTTGGATAAGAGGCAGAGGCTAAGGCAAGGGGAGGGAACTAGTGTAACACTTCCTAGTCCTGGAGAGTTCTAGACAAATTGAGTGACGTCATGTGGACAGCGCGAGAAGAATTGGGAAAATTCTTCTTCATCCTGACACATAGCCATATATTTTATTCAATTGAACTGACCACTACATTCCAGTACACTGTTCCGCAATGTCCGTAACAGAATCCTGTTACTTCTTTTGAACTGACCACTACATTCCAGTATGCTGTTTGTTAGATGCTTAATACACTAATGTACCATTATATATTTGCAGCGACATTCTCAGAAGGAATACCATAGAATGCGAAAACATCTTACGAAATAGAATTAAAAAAAATATGTTTCCTGTTTCTCGCTTTAAAAATACTTTAAAAATAATTCGCTAAATTATTATAATAAGTTGTTAAAGGTCCTCGTCCTCATCGTGTGGTACTTCAGTTTAATGGTCCTCACCATGTGATACTTCAGTTTAAAGGTCCTCACCATGTGATATTTCAGTTTAAAGGTCCTCACGTTGTGGTAGTTATCAAAAAACGTTTAAAAAGTGATGTCCTACCATATTTTTTTTATTGAGACTAAAGTAACGTCCTACTGGTGCCATGACTAAATTGTGAACTCTCTAAAAACATATTCATTACAACTTCTACTTTAGGTCCAAACACTCTTGAATTTTATAGGGCAGACTCTTAAATTTCATCGGGCAGACTCTTAAATTTCATCGGGCAGACTCTTAAACTTCATCGGGCAGACACTTAAATTTCATTGGGCAGACTCTTAAATTTCATTGGGCAGACTCTTGAATTTCATCGGGCAGACTCTTGAATTTCATCGGGCAGACTCTTGAATTTCATTGGGCAGACTCTTGAATTTCATTGGGCAGACTCTTAAATTTCATTGGGCAGACTCTTAAATTTCATCGGGCAGTATCTTGAATTTCATTGGGCAGACTCCTTGCAGCAATGAAGCATTGAAAGAAATATCAAAGAATGAGAAATGTAAGACAGCCTCTTAAAGTAACAACTGATTTTTCGTTAAAATATTTTTTACTGCGATGCATTGAACTTTATGTAATCTATCGTAATGTCCCTCAGTTGTGTAAAGTCCCTAACTTATGTGTGTTCATATGTGTGCGAAAAGTTCTTAGACTTTAATAATTTAAAGAAAAACCTTCCCGTGGATCGCTGTAACATAAGACTATGGTATACTTGAAAAGACAATTATTCCATTATACTTTTGTCTATGTATTTATCTGCAGACAAGGTGGTCAGTACAAGCGCTACAAAGACACTCTCAAGAACTCCTTCAAGGAATGCGGTATCGACATCCTTGGCTGGGAAGCACTAGCTCTAGATCGCTCCTCATGGCGTGAAGCTGTGAGTCTCGGAGTCTCGAGATTTGGAAGCAAGAAGAGTGGCCAGGGCGAAAGAGCGCCGAACCAACAAAAAGCTGAGAGAAAAAACAGGTCCATCTGCAACTGACAAAACCCACCCGTACCACATAAGCGGCCGGCTTTTTAAAGCGAGGATTGGACTTTACAGCCATCTTCGAGTCCATTGGAAATGAGAAATGTGCTCATCATCGACCACAAAGGAGGAGGCTATATATATCTGCAGACACCAATCAAGCATGCTCGTCTTATATTTAATATATTTCTCTATAAGGACAACAAAGCAGATTTAAACAAATGAATATGAGACAAATGGAAACTAAATCTGTTTTGATTTACATATTTTTATTCCTTCTTCTTCGTTCTCAATATTTTATGTTGGCATGTTTTGATCTTTAATCCTATATCTGAGATGAACTGCGCAGTGGTTTCCAGATCAGGCAGTTCTCCGTAAAGTTTTTCTTCTATAGGAGGGTTTCGGGGACAGAGTTTTGTTTGGGCCTCGTGATAGAGTATGTAGCTTTGATTTTTTAATGCTTCTTAAGAATTGAAGAAAATAACTTTGTCGATGGCCGGTCGTTGAGGTTAGAAATACCTAGTGCAAATTAAACGTTGCAAGGGCAGCAGATTTCTTTTATGAACTCCACACATCGCAATATACTGATTAAAAGGAGTAGATTTAAACAGATCTAATAAAGTACCCGAATAGTTTTTATCTTGACATGTCCCAATGATGATAATGAGCCAATGGCCCAAGGCAATATCAACCCCGTGACTCGGTGCTATGGAAACGATATAAACTAACTCCATCCCAGTCGTTCTCGAGATACCAATAAAGTACCCAAATAGTTCTTATCTTGACATGTCCCAATGATGATAATGAGCCAATGGCTCAAGGCAATATCAACCCCGTGACTCGGTGCTATGGAAACGATATAAACTAACTCCATCCCAGTCGTTCTCGAGATACCAATCAAAGGGAAATAATTCAAGAAACAATATTGATTAGAAGAAACATTCTTATGCCCCTTTATTACAAATGTAATTAATTGATTAAAACACCCTTTTTTGGTGGCCTCTAAAAGGGGAATAGCTGCTATTACTTTTGTGTAGTTTGTCTATCCGTCCGTCCCGTTTAGGTCTAAAAAGATTTTGAAAATCTGAATCATGATGTTTTAGACCTTTCAAAGTTCTGATACAACGTCCACATATATTGCAGGTTAAGGTGGCTTTCGGTTTGGTGGTGGAGGAGCTGTCCATTTATCGTATGGCACACTTTTCTTCAAGAGCTGAGGCCCATGTTTTCTCCCTGTCCATAGCTTTCTTGGTCACTGTCTCTTTCAGACTAGTGCGGTCTAGGGCTAAGTCTTCCTTTTGTCAGAATCAATGTTCACTGATTTTAAATTCGGTTTTATTACATCTGTACGGAGGTGGGGGGTGAACAGTTTTTTCTTTAGCCAGACGCAAGTTGCCCGTACAGAATGATTTTCGGGATGCGATTGTCCTCCATCCGGCGGACATGTCCGAGCCAGCGCAGGCAGCGTTGCCTGAAAACTGTAAACACAAACAAGGTCTATACATTTGTAATCGCTGATATTTACACAATATTATAAAATTGACCTAACAAACATAAACAACAAAACACACACACAAGAACGAACTATTTGTGGGGTGAGCCAGACATTTCAAACACCATTGACTTCTACAATGACATAAAGTAACACAGGACTTTGTGAGAGAGCATAGTCTTAGATATTTATTGTTGAGATGACACCACTGGGTATTCTGACAAAATGGATTCAATCAACGAAACCTACAGAGGGCTATGTGCATAAGTTTGTTTGTTTTACATGTTTCGGATGTTCCTTCAGAGTTGAAGATAGTTTACTTCCTAGTCCAAACCTCCCGCAGGACGACGGGGGATGGGAGCGGGCAGGGTTTGAACCCTCGACCGTCGATAAATCCGAACGACAGTCCAGCGCGCTGACCGCACGACCAGGCAGCCATCCCAAGTGTATGGACATCAGTGGTTAAATTGTTGATATATATATATATATATATATATATATATATATATATATATATATATATATATATATATATATATATATATATATATATATATATATATATATATATATATATATATATATATATATATATATATATATATATATATATATATATAATGTAGACCAGGCACAATATAGGATTGGTATCCCTATCTTTCTTGTCTGTTCAATACATCTATAGTAAATGGCGTTGAAGAGAACTCAATGTTAGCTACATTGTTATTAATTAGCTCAATAAACTCTTCCTGTGATGTCTCCGGGATCTCTTCCACTTTGATTGTGAATGGACTTCTGGGAAGTGAACACCGGAAGTCATGTACATTTGGATAGTGTGATGACACATTGTCTTAGTGCATCCTCAAATGTTCTTTGACAGAAGTTATTATTGCATGACACCTTTCAGGTTCAGTGACATTTTGGACACAGAAACCAAATGAGATAATATTGGCAATATGTGAATACTATTTTTGTCCCTTGTTTGTTAGCCAAAAACTGCTTTTTTTTTTGTTTTGTTTTTGGTAAGGAATGGATCTTTTCAGAAAAATCGAAGCAAGATGAACTTGAACCTTGCGGACTCAGCAGACTGAACAATTAACTCTTTTAAGATGACATCCATCATCTTGAGTATTTTCTGTGGCTTACTCCATCGCTGTCATGTGAATCCATGTGAATCCATGTGAATCCATGTGAATCCATGTGAATCCAGATGGTGTACTGATTTATGATTTAATAAATAAAAAGAAATTGTTTCATCATGAAAATCAAAAACACCTTTTCCCCATCAACAACTATTTCATTTTATTGTGAAGCAGAAATTTTGTTGAATGCACCAAACTCTTTACAATGGGGTGTTGGGAGTCAGGGATATTTGATATTGTGTTGATTGTTCTGGGGTAGAAGTTACTTGTATCATTTTTCTGTCTCTAGTGGTTTCAATGGTTAGGTAGTATGTCTTTGATATTAAATAATATTTCTGTTACTATTATTATATTTTTAATGGTAATCACTTTTCAATTGTTTATGATTTAATACTTGTGAATTATGAGAACTTACAAATAAAAACCTATTAAAAAAAAGCCCACAAAAGAGGCAAGATGGCCCATAAAAGAGGCACATAAAGCCCAAAAAAAGAGGCAAAGAAAAGAGGCCTAAGGCCCAAGGATTCCTATGATGATAAAGCTAAAATTGAATAGCGCAAATTCTAAGGTTTCCTTTAAAAAAAAAACAAAAAAAAAACTGACAGCCTTAACGATGTTTAACATAGCTTCTTGTAATTTTTGTGACCTTGTCTTCGTAGCTTCTATTTACCAATGAAACATACAGAGTGTTCCGATGACTTTGGGTGACGTGAAACTCAGAATGCCATCCTGCAAAAATAGATGCATCTGAAATATTTTTTCATGAGATTTTTTTTTTTAGTCTAGAGCTAAATCAATTTGTCCAATACATCGCAGTCTGTAGTAGTCACTACAAGAGGCTAGAAAAAGAGAATCTCGTCTCTTTAAAATCACCATCATTGCATCATTTATAAACCTTACGTAATACGTAAAGTATTAATACTATTTAAACTGCCACAATTAAAATGCTAGCGATAATCTGCAACATTGACCCCTAGAATGACAATCATAGTCTAAAATACATTAACTGCCAAAGGAATTACTTTGATGTCAAATCCTACTCGTTAGGGTAGTTTAACAAGCAACAACATACTTCCGATGTTCGTAGTCGACCCCCCCCCCCAGGCTACTTGTGATTCGACCTACATTGGGCGTCGCGACACTGAGGTAGAAAACCGCTGAGTTAGAGGCTTGAAAACACAGGCGAATAACTGTAAAGAGAAAAAGAGACTCGTCTTTTTTGGAAAAATTTGAAGCACTATAAGTTGATTCTGTAATACTTAGATCTAGATAAACTACCATGCTTTATAAATGCAATTTATTTTTACACAATACTTAACAAGATCAGTAAACTCTCTGAACGCCTCCAAGCGAGAGTATAAAACAGTCTTGCTAGCAACATCTCTGAACGCCTCCAAGGGAGAGTATAAAACAGTCTTGCTAGCAACATCTCTGAACGCCTCCAAGCGACAGTATAAAACAGTCTTGCTAGCAACATCTCTTAACGCCTCAAATCGAGAGTATAAAACAGTCTTGCTAGCAACATCTCTTAACGCCTCAAATCGAGAGTATAAAACAGTCTTGCTAGCAACATCTCTGAACGCCTCCAAGCGAGAGTATAAAACAGTCTTGCTAGCAACATCTCTTAACGCCTCAAACCCGGGAACATCGATAATACCGAAGGACAACCCAGCGAGCAAACCGCACGACCAGGCAGCCATCCATCAGTAGAACGGGCACTGTTAGTTATTTAGTCAGCCCTAGTAGTCAAATAAAGTTCCCCTTTCAGCACAACGACCAAACGCCTTTACTATTTTCCCCAACAAATGTCAGGTACCCATTAGAGCTAAGTGGACTCAGAGGCGCTCAAAAATTTCGAAATTAAAAATCCGATTCTTCACCAGCAGTAGCAGAACTTAAGAAAATTAATTCATCTTAGTTTATTTATTTTTAGCTAATTTCTCTGTAATTTATAACGAGTTAGATGTAAAGCCGTAGTTTAATGTACACAAAGTAATTTGACGATCATAATTCACTTGAATGTTGTTAAAACAATATATATTTTTTACATTGGCTACACATTGAGGAAACTGAATGATGAAGAGACCTGACAGGATGGCGTTAAATCTGTTATTTACAAAGAAACCCATTCAAGGTTTAAAGTACTATAATATAGATTCCATACTAATTTATATAATTTTTGTATGGCGTTTTATACATAGCGCTACTTTCATGCCTATTATTGTTTATTATAGCATGCTCAGAGCGCTCTGTTCCAATCTCAGTTGTGGACCAGTGGTATCTAGGAGAAGGTTTTTCCGTGCTGCCTTTAGGCGCTCAGTAAGCACAATTCTGCCCGAGTCGGGTATCGAACGTTTAGCCCCTTTCATAGCCAAGCCCCAGGTGCACTTAGCCTCTCAACCACGCTTCCCACAATTCAAATTAATATATCGGTAGAGTATATCCAGTTTGAAAGAGAACGTATAAATAAAGTTTTCATCAATGATAAAGATTTGGTTGTAGAACTTTGTAATAATCAGGGAAATAGTAAAGGAGGACATTCAGTAGAGAAACTGGTTTATTCAATATGCTAATAAATCCATCCTCAGATTTAAGTTATAATGTTAATTATTGTAGAAATCTTATGATCAAAAGGATTTACATGATGTTTTGCTTTATGGTAGTATAATAAAACAAAACATTTAAAAATAGCTCTGTCTATTTTTCTAGCATCCTAACTGGTACAACTTAAATGCATAATTTTTAACGAAATCGTAATATCAATTGAGCAAAATATAGTGTTATTCAAATGTATTTATAATAAGTACTAAAAAAACAACAACACCTTTGTAAAGCTGATGTTTAGAATTTTTCTTTCTATTTATATCTTATAATGCTTCAATTTCGCTAGAAGTATTGTACAATCAATTTCATCTATTCGTAGTTCCTCAAACTATTTCTACATTAGACTGCGCAAAATGTTTTCCTTTTTATTCATACAACTTTTGACTAATTACAAACACATTCGAGTCGAGTGTGGAAATTCCCGATGAAGCCGCGTCTATAATGTGCTAATTTGGGTATAAAGTCAAATATAATTTTATCATAATTATATTTTGAAAAATTATAACAGTCAAATGGTTTTCATTGTGTGGCAGATTAGGTAGTTATTTTTTCCCGTAAGAAACATATGATAGGTCAAAGTTCTAGAATTAGATGAATGGTTACTGCCGTCTTCAAAAATACTGTCAACCTAGTTTTCACTAATAAACTGTTTACAAGCTATTGGAAGAATTGTTAAAAAAGAGATATCGTTATATCTGGAGAACATGAAAAAAGACATACATTAAAAAAAATAATTTGTAATATCGATATCAATATAATATATATTAATATTTACATAAGAAAACTATGCGAAAATGGTGCAAACAAGGTTTATAGTGATATTTCATTAACTAAATTTAAACTCAAAAATGATATATTGGCAGCCTGCAGTCTGCACTCAAATATACATGCCAAATATCGCATGGACAAAAAATTAGCACATAAAGACAATTAATGAGAGTAATTGTACATATATTAGAACTAATAATTTAAAGTCGTGTCTTTTATTCTTCGTAAAATAGAAATATTAAGATGTCTTCTATCTGAAAAAAAAAATGATTAAGTTCCATAAGCATACATTTAAATTTAGAAGTTAATATGCATATGTTAGCATTCCTTATATATGGAGAGCTAGTAACGCAAGACTTAGAAGCCAGTTATAATAGTATGTTAATATTAACGAGGTATCATATTATGTACAGAATTCTAAACATTTAGAAATGCATTCAAAGGGACGTAATCAGTATGAACTGAAATTTGAACAGTTATCTTTCTTTGATGAAATTTCAACATGTTTACCCGCGCATTTATTTTGTGATTAACTAATTGTAATGGAATAAGTATTTTTAATCAAAATGACTTTAAAAAATTTTCTATCCCTCCCCAATTCTCCCCCCCCCCACTCCCGAAAACCTTCACGGTTAAGCGCATGTGTAAATAAATATAATTCGTATTTGTGAAAGTGTAATGATTGACCTGTAGATAAAGACTTCTCTATAAATTTGTTTTAAACTCTTTAACGGATACATGCGTAACATGCGAGTATACCCGTCGACTTACAACCGTTCAAGATATAGAAGGTCTTGAACTCTGGACCAAATTTAATTTAATTTTTAACATACTTTGAATATATATAATAGTCAAATTCGTGTTGCGCCAATTAGCTAGTAGTTATTTTCCAAAAGATATACATAAACTGTCAAAATCGTAGGAAAATAGAGCCGTTTTCGAGACCTTGTACACCCAGGCTTTAGCTATTTTGAAAGTTATTGGGGTTTTGACCGATGAAGAATTTGCAATTACACTTGGTTACTTCCTGACCTAGCGACAAATCGAAAGACTTTTACTAAAGCCTGTAATTTTAATTCTGAAATGTTGTAACGCATTTATAATAATACATTATGTACATGTACTCTACTTGTACTGAAATGTTGTTTATATATATTCTGTACTTCATGTATCTGTCATTTGTGTTTATGCTTAATAGTACAATGAGGTTTGGTTATATATGGCACGTATATTCATATTGTTCGGTTGAACACATTTGGAATACAATTTGATTAATAAAAGACAAAACTTAATCAGGTCACATTAAATAAACAAAATTATTATACACAACATTACGTAATTATACACAATTATAAAGTATATCCTATAAATATCACGGCGTTGGTGTGTTTATAAAGTAGATGACTGCGTCAATGATACATTTGAACGGGAAATTCCGAATGATGCACGCAGTTAGAGTAACTGTTCTGTTTGGTTCCTTCTGAGATCAGTCACTTTAAGGTTGAACGGTGTTGAGACCCTCTATGCCCAGTCCTCTAATCAGAAGCTCCCGTCACGATGTCCGCCCCTGAATTTCGTGATGCGGCTCGCCCCGTTGCCCACCAGGAGATGGTTGGAGGAGGAGGAGGATGAGGAGAAGTTCGTCAACTGGACAGCGTTGGCCGGGACAGTGGTGACGTCAGTGATGCTCAGGCGGAACGTCTTGGACATGCCGGAAATGGTGGAGCCCCTGAACCTCCTGGCGCGCTTCTTGGACATGCAGCAGGAGAAGACCGTCTCCAGGCAGCGCCTGCGGAACCGGCTGGTGCTGAAGAAGTACAGGTAGAAGTTGACGGCGTGGGTCGAGTCGGACAGGACAAAGCAGATCTGGTTGGTGAACTTGTACAGCGCTTCCCCCAGCGACTTGCGCTCGTACTCCCAGTGCGCCCTGTAGGCGTAGAACAAGGCGTTGGGGGTGACGAGCAGGACGAAGGCGATGCAGACGATGACAAGCATGATGGTGATCTGGCGCTGCTGCCTCATCGTCTCCGCCACTTGACTGGTCTTATTGGTCAGTTCTCTCTGTAAGCACAAAGATAAACTATCATATAAGCATCTTTAAAAAAAATATTGGGGTGGGGGGTGGGGGAAGAGGGTGAAATTATGAAGCATCTAGAACAGCGGTTCTCAACCTTTTATGCTCGGCGACCCTTTTTACAATCCCCCACTTGCCGCGACCCCCCCCCCCCCACACACACACATACAGCAATAGAATAATAGACAATAACAATCCATAATTTTGATAGTCTTAGGCGACCCCCAAGGGAGTCGCGATCTATGGGTATTATTACCTAGAATATACATTTTATGGAAAGGATAACACTTGAAAGATAATGTAACAAGATAGTAGTTCAGCATAAGAAAAGATAACTTCAGACCAAGTTAGAGACATTGACGCCTATCTTTTAGACGCTTATATTTTTTTAGGATGATATTCAAATTCTACGCGCATTCACGTTTACGTGTCCTAATATAAACATTCCTATAAATAATAATTCGAAACTGATAATGTTTTACTTTGCTGTTCTAACTTTTCAATGGCCTGGTCCTGTTATATGGCTCTCGACTTGTCACCACAATGGCACCGAGTTACAACCCTGTACGCGCTTCCATTTGTCGACATCCTGCAAGAGCTTTGGGATACGACGCAAATAGGGGATTTTCATACAGGGCGGAAAAACAAAAACAAAAAAGGCAAGCTTTTTGGAGTATCCGGTGGAAAAAATAAAGAACATGTTGGTAAGCTTTGTTTTTTAAAAAGTGAAGAGATACATTATGTTCACTTTTAAGCAATGCAGAGTCAAATGTTTTAAACCTCTTTTTAACTTCTATTTAGTTGGCAATTTAGAAGTTTAGCGTCCTTGACCTTGTGTAGTTCATCGTGGAAATCTTCGTCTCTGAATAAAAGTTTGTAACTTTATAATATAAAATAAAGATGGAACTGCATTTGGAGACTTCTCATACGTGGAATGAGAGATGTGTTTTCGTAGTTATTCTGTCTTTTGTCTGTCCTAGTGAAATCATGTTGCTGTTTTTTTTTTTTTCTAAATTGTTCCTTGTGTTTTGAAATTCTTGAGAGACTTGGACCTGTTTATTATATACTGTGCCGGCAGTTTTGCAATTTGAATTCGTGGCATCCGTCTCAGATAGCTTCTGGTAACCAGTGCAACTCCTGGACTTCACGTGTGGTTTAGGTATTGAGCCATGCGGAGCTGTTGCCAATGACAGGAGAAGGGGCAAAGGCGAGTAACTGAAGTCTAAACCAGTAAGCTTCGGGCAGGAGGGGCTCGTTAGCCATGGCTGGCTACTCATCTAGTGAGAAGGAAAATTCTTAATCCCAAAACTTTGCGTTGCGGCTATACTCAAACAGGGGAAAGGCTTCGATAGACAACCCTGAAGAAACATTATGAGCTGGTGATCCTAAGGCAGCTTTCGGCACACAGTGCTACAACCAGGAAGAACTTGCGACTCTACTGATGCCAAGCTGTATCAGAAATGTGCCGTTCTTCTGGACAAATTAGCTGCGTGGAGAGGGGAGAACTACTGCGTGGGAGACATTGTTCCGACTATAAACAAAGCCCTTGCTTTCTTGTCCTGGGTTCGAATCTCGGTGAAAACTGAGATTTTAAATTCCGGGATTTTTATGGCACCACTGAGTCCACCCAACTACTACGGGTACCTAGCTTTATTTGGGTAAAGTAAAGGTGGTTGGTCGTTATACGGACCACATGACACCCTCGTTAATCGTGGGGCACAGAAACATAAGACCTTGATATCATTTATCCTATAGACCACAAGGTCTGAAAAGAGAAAACAAGATAAAGACTCTAATTAACGTGTACGTGTAGATTTACACATGGATTCGCGTCCACGTTATTATCTGAATATTTTAATTTTACAATTTATAAAAATAAAGGCGACCGCTCTGATTGTAACAATTACAGAGGCATCTCACTGCATAGCATAGTCGGAAAGGCTTTTGCTAGAGTATTACTAAAGCGATTACAGATCCTGGCAGATCGTGTTTATCCAGAGTCGCAGTGTGGCTTTAGGGCAGGTAGATCTACAACAGATATGATTTTCTCTCTGCGGCAGCTACAGGAGAAGAGCAGAGAACAAAAGCAGCCCCTCTTCATAGCTTTTATTGATTTGACCAAGGCCTTTGACCTTGTTAGCAGAAGCGGTCTGTTTGCTGTACTAGAGAGAATCGGCTGCCCAAATAAGTTAAGAAAACTAGTGTCAGCTTTTCACGAAAATATGCAGGGCACCGTTCAGTTTGAAAGTTCTTCCTCCAGGCCATTCTCCATTAAGAGCGGTGTAAAACAAGGATGTGTACTGGCCCCTACACTATTTGGCATCTTCTTCTCAGTCGTACTATCCAGTGCTTTTAAATCCCTGGAAGACGGAATATACATCCATTGCAGATCCGATGGAAGGCTCTTTAACCTGGCACGTCTTAAAGCCAAAACGAAAAGGCGTCGTATCTTGATAAGGGAGCTGCTGTTTGCCGATGACGCGGCACTCGTATCTCACTCACAAGGAGGTCTACAGAAGCTAGTGAACGCCTTAGCAGCTGCTTGTCAAGAGTTTAGCCTTACTATAAGTCTCTCCAAGACCGAAATCCTGGCACAAGACGTCGCAGAAATACCTATAATACAAATTGGGAACCACACCCTTTCAGTGGTGCAGGAATTTACCTACTTGGGTTCAACAATTGTCAGTAACCTAGACTTAGACATCGAGCTGACAAAAAGGATAGGAAAAGCTACCACAGCATTGGCAAAACTCTCCAAGCGCGTCTGGGAAAATGGTAAATTGACCACAGCGACCAAAATCCTAGTCTACAACGCCTGTGTTGTGAGCACTCTCCTTTATGGCAGTGAAAGCTGGTCAACATACATGTACCAAGAGCACAGATTGAATAGTTTCCACTTGCGCTGCCTGAGACGCATAATGGGCATCTCTTGGAGGGACCATGTCTCCAATCAGGAAGTTTTGAGACTGGCCAATATAAGCAGCATGTATGCTCTCCTGACACAAAGAAGATTACGCTGGCTCGGACATGTCACCCGCATGCCAGATGGTAGAATCCCGAAAGATATCTTATATGCTGAGCTTGTGGAAGGAGTCAGACCCAAGGGCCGCCCAAGACTAACATATAGAGATGTCTGCAAGCGAGACATGAGAGCCTCAGGCATCAGTGAAAGTATGTGGGAAAGCATAGCCAAAGACCGGAGTGCATGGAGACAGACTGTGAGTGCTGGGACAACCCTTGCTGAGAACAAAAGAATTGAAGCGGCTTTAATCAAGAGGGAAAAAAAGAAAGCTGCCCTGTCTGCTAGCCCTAAATCAGAGGCATACACATGTACGAATTGTGGCAAAGTCTGCCGTTCTAGAATTGGCTTGATTAGCCACACCAGATTCTGCCCCGTCTCAAGATTAAGCCAAAACCAGTGACTCACTTGGGCGCATCCATTGCCTTTCGAGACAAAAGGAGCCATATATAGACCACAAGGTCTGAAAAGAGAAAACAAGATAAAGACTCTAATTAACGTGTACGTGTAGATTTACACATGGATTCGCGTCCACGTTATTATCTGAATATTTTAAAAGAGGATCTGTAAAGTATATGATAAGATAAGATAAGATAAGATAAGATAAGATAAGATAAGATAAGATAAGATAAGATAAGATAAGATAAGATAAGATAAGATAAGATAAGATAAGATAAGATAAGATAAGATAAGATAAGATAAGATAAAATAAGATAAATAGATCGACATTTGGTACATTGAAGTACAAACTACTATCAAGATGCCCAGGTGAAAATGTAGTTACAGTACCTGGATCTTGCTAGACCGACGTATCCCCAGTATGATCAACGTATTCATAATGATAAGTGACACGGCCGGAAGGAAGGAATAGAAGATGGCGTCCACCCAGAACCAGGCCTTCAGGAAATGTTCGTGGCCCAGCGTCTCACACGTGACGTGGCCGTGCTGTGAGACCACCATGCCAGTGGTGAAGAACAAGTGGACGTTGATGGCCAGCAGGACGACCACCGTGAAAGCCACGCCGCCTATGTGAAGCTTCCTGTAAACACAATGATAAGCATAAGAAATAGTGCTAAAAAAATAAGTAAAATCTTTGAATTATTGATTAATCATACAAAGAATCAATAAATCTGAGATTTTATTAATCAACTATTTATGCATTACGTTTGAGAATTAATAAATCAATGAAATAAAATATGTTTCAAATTATGTGTTCAAATATTCAACAAGTACCTAATGCTGTTATGGAAGCAATTGGCATAAGTGCTTTCTATTGGTCGTGAAATAAAAGCAAGCCAAATGAAAGATGAATAGAATACCTAAAAAAAAAGATAATTCCTCCTATATGGGTATACACCTACAGAGCGATTAGTTAGGTATTAACCAATGATTGTTACACTTTGAAAACATTCACTTTAAAAAATCTATAGACTTAGAAGACGGTGAGAGAAACAGATAGAGAGAGAGAGAGACAGAGAGAGAGACAGAGAGAGATATACATAGAGAGAGACAGAGAGAGAGACAGAGAGAAAGACAGTGAGAGAGAGAGAGAAACAGAATGAGAGAGAGAGAAAGAGAAAGAGAAAGGGAGACAGATAAAAGAGAGAAGAAGAGAGAAATGATATAGTAGATAGACTGAACAAAAGAGAGAGAGAGAGAGACAAAGAGATATTAAGGATACGAAAGAGAGAGAGAGAGAGTCAGAGAAAGATAGAGATGGATTTAATAACAAAAATCAATGTCTACCAAGCAGTGATTCTCGCAACCCTTCTATCTTGGTCTGAGTCATTGTTACTCTACAGAAAGCAACTAAGACTTTTTCAACGCGTTCACCAGGGATGTCTGCGCTCCATCATGGACAAACAATGGCAAAACCGTACTACAAATAACTATGTTCTTGCGAGTACCAAAACGACAATGTTGTCTTTAGATTTTCGTGAGTTTTCAGATTTCCAGGAACTTAAAAAATCAGGAGGCTACGGATCCCTGTTATAAGTAATAATAATTAATTTTATCATTTCCACCTAGAATTAGCGCGGGGCCCATGAAAGTGCGGGTCCCACATAAGGTTGCAGTGGCCTAACGCTAACCTTGAATCGACTATTCAGAAAATCTACATATCTCGCTAGGTAACAGGCAGGAAATGCTAATTTAGTCCTCACGTGCAGGAAACAAATGTATTTTTAGACCAACTGTTCGCCCCACATCCCGAACTGGTTCAGATAGCAATGCTGCCACTATACCTAACGTCACACGTACAGCACGCCTAGCGTACTTACACCCACGCAAAGTCAATATCACTCCACGGCCATCTTTATGGATATTTACACTCGGACCAAGTGGACATTGTATCGTCACTCGTCCCGTGAATACGTCCTGTCCAGACACCCTGGCCGGAAGTTTGATTTGGTCACATAATGTTATTTCTTTGCCACGAGATAGTGACGTGCGACGCCATTAGTCTCAGGTCAATGTGGTTTATACCGTTTACCGTCTGCTGGCTGACTCTAGCGTTCAGAAGAGTTATTTCCCTTGGACAACGGCGGGAAAGTCATGAATGAGAACTGAGATAATCAAAAAACAAAACAAAAAAACAAAAAGTTGTCCCAAAAGTGAAACAAATAAATTAACAAAGAGAAGCCATTTCAAAGAGAAATGAAGTCTGGGTTAAATTAGATACTTTTTAACTTTAGACTAGTGTTGCCCAAATTTTTTCCTTAACGGAACACTTCGCACTTTTAGAGTGTTTAGCGGAACACACAGCTTATTTTTTTTAGAGTGGTAAATTTAAGTGGTGGGCCTACTCGGCCACGTTAAGTTCTTCTTCTTCTTCATCGTTCTCATTGTTATGTTGGAGTGTTCATATGACTAGACCAATACATGAGATGAACTGCGCAGTGGTTTCCAAATCAGGGAGCTCTCCATATAGTTTTCTTTCTATTGGGGTGATTTGGGGCCAATGTTTTATACGGGTCTCTTGGTAGAGAGAGCAGTTTTGGAGGACGTGGTCGGCATTTTCTGGTGATACTCCACATGGGCAGATTTCACTGGTTCCAATTTTGAGCTTCCGGAACATGTGTTGTCGCATTCTGTTGTGTCCGGTCCTGAGTCGAAAGATTAGACGTTGGTCTTGTCGGGATAGCTTATAGTAAGCATCATCTTTCTTGTGATTTGGATGGGAGCTCGTCCATTTCTCATTTATTTTATCTACAATTAATTTCTTCATTTCTTCTGGATAGAGAGCAGAGTTTACTTGTGAGTTTGTTCTCCCACTCTTGGCGAGTGTGTCAGCCTTCTCATTTCCTGCTAGTTGTATGTGAGCTGGTATCCATTGAATGACAGTTTTTTTGCTGTTGTGGTTGAGCTTTGTGAGTGCTGTTCTAAGGTTTTTAATATAAGGGGAATCAGAGTTTTGCAGGCTTTGGAGGGTTGTTTTTGCGTCTGTTAGAAAGACAATCTGACTGTGAGGGGAACTTGGATGATTTGCTAGCATGGTAGCAGCTAGTGCTAGTGCTTCCCTTTCTGCTCTATGACTGTCAGAGAGCTCTCCAGTTGCAAAGGATTTTTCTAGTTTTCCTCCATCTGGCCATTCGATAAGTATTCCGGCCACGTTAAGTATATAGAAGAACATAGTTTGGGAAACACAAAGAATGGTTGTAAAATGTTTTACATGTTTCGGATGTTCCTTCAGAGTTGAAGATAGTTTACTTCCTAGTCCAAACCTCCCGCAGGACGACGGGGGACGGGAGCGGGCAGGGTTTGAACCCGGGACCATCGATAAATCCAAACGACAGTCCAGCGCGCAAACCGTAGCCATGGTTGTTCTGTTAGTGTCACACGATCCTTCAGATATGAAAATTATTATTTCCAAACCGTTTGATTGTTTAAGATCTTCGAGATCTAGGTTTGAAAAAAAAAACCTGATTGAACAGGGAAAAAAAACTAACCTCTTTGAACAACCGTTCTGTCTGGAAGGGATCCGAGTCATTGCCTATGTAGAGCATTGCTATGTCCGATATATCCGACACTCCGAGCGCATGGGCTAGAAAGCATGGTCGAAGGCCGAGTATACCAGGAACCTCCGCCATTTTCCAATGTTGTACCAAGCTAACCGTGTAGGACTCGCCATTAATGTAACGGTCCCTTGAGGAACGGCGCATGGATTATCGACAGGACCGTGGAAGCTCCGTGCAATGGCTCCACTCTCGCGTACCCTTGGACACTCCCACTGGAGTTTTGTTTTGCTATTCATTTAGCCTAACCACTTCCTCTAATAATCGTTTCCACACGAGCGTCACGTTGCGGCAGACCTAAACTTCCTGCAGAACCTAATGGGGGAGGGGGTGTGTGTCAGCGGGAGAGCCAAAAGGCAGCAATAAGGGCTTCACTCCTTTACATCATCTGCCCCGTTTCGGATATTATGGTGCTAATGGCGATGTTGTAGGGTAAAGAAAACTACACGTTTTTCGGTGTAAAGTTAGTGAAGTTCCCCTTCCAGACCTTGATGATCTATAGGGCAGATGAAGTAATGGTCATCTGTTACTGTATCAGCAGTCAACAAGGGTGTCATGTGGCCAGCATAACGACCAACCGCCTTTACTTTCCCCAACTAATGTCAGGTACCCATTATGCTCTAGAGTAGCGGTTCTCAACCTTTTACGTTCGGCGACCCCTTTTTACAATCCCCAACTCTGCCGCGACACCCCCCCCCCCACACACATACAGCAATAAAAGAATAGATAATAACAATCCATAGTTTCGATGGTCTTAGGCGACCCCTGGCAAATGGTCAATCGACCCCCAAGGGGGGGTCGCGAACCACAGTTTGAGAACCCCTGCTCTAGAGAAAAGTCCCTCCTTCCTTATGATCTATAAGGCAGATGGGGTAAAGGTCATCTGTTTCAGTGGCCCACGGTTAATGAGGTTGTCATGTGGCAAGCACAACAACCAACGACTTTTACTTATCCCCAACTAGTTTAAAGTACCTATTAGAGCTGGATGGTGTCAGGGGAGGTATGGCGAAAAGGAATATGTTACTCCGATTTTTCGGTATGACAGTGATATCCCCTTGTTTTAATACTCCCAGGTTACGAGTGTGAATAGTGTTGCACGTGTTATGAACTGAATGATTTAGTCTTCCTTGAATGTACGAGAGAGTATGTTAGTTAGTGAGGTCTTGCTCCCGGTCCAGGAAGATTGGATAGTCGCTTCCTGGACTGGTGGTTGTTTATTAATATTGATATTTATTGTGCATTTTTTGTGCTCTATTGGATATTAAAGTACTAAAGTATCCTAAATGATGCTGGTAAAATCATTGGCAAAAAACAAACCCCTTTTAGGCAGTTGTTTGAGACAAACATCTATAAAAAAGCTAACAAGATCCTCGAAATAAAGAATCACCCTTTGTTTCTGGATTTTGTGATTTTAGCATCACAAAAGAGATACAAGACACCGATAGCAAAGACAAACAGACACAAACACTCTTTTGTTCCCCTGGCAATCAAATCATTAAATAAGAACAATCTGGTATAGACTTTGTCACATGTAAACTATGAGTGAGTCTGGTGTGAATGTACACTTTGGTTTCTTATAGTTATAATGGTTTTTGTTTGGTGTAATGCACAAATTGTAAGACAAATTTCCATACGGATAATAAAGATTATTATTATTATTATTATCATTTTTATTCCATGGAAAGTATTAAGTTATTCATGGAGTTAAAGTTTATTAATAATAATTAATTGTAAGTAATCAAGTAAACCCCTAAGGAGCCAAGTAGAGCCAAGCTAAGAAATGAACCCTGACAGATGGACTCAGAGGCGTCCTAAATATCCTGAAATTAAAAATTCCAGTCTTCACCAGGATTCGAACTCTGGATCACCACTCAGCCACCGCGCCTCCTGTTTCGCTGTGTAAGCTTTTGATATTGAATAAATATTTTACAGCTTATAATGTACTTTAAATGGGAAGAGAAGCAAGGGAAAAAAATCAATTGCCAAATTATCTTTATGGTAATAGATGGCTTGAAGAATTGAAGAGACTTTCTTTACGTCTGAGCATCCGGTAGCCCAAGGCAAAGGGAGACAATCAGAACTTCCGGTTGCATGGTTATTGTTATTGAACTTATCTCGGAGCACTTTTAATGGCAGCTGTGTAAGAGTGTCGTGAAATGGATGAACCGAACAATTGACCATATGTATGATAGAAGCGAAGAAAAAGTGGATAGAGAATAAGTGTCAAGAAATTGAACAGGGACTTAATAGAAACAACAGCAAAAAAGCGTACCAATTAGTAAAGGTACTCACTACTTCAAAGCATGGAAGAACCAACACAATACAAGACAAAAACAACAAATGCTTAACCGAGGACAAAGATGTGTTGAAAAGATGGACGGAATACTGTTCAGAGTTGTATAACTTTGGAATCTCAGGAGATCCAGAGATACTAAATGTCCCGACAGTTTCCAACATTGACGACTATCCGATTCTTCGCTCGGAAGTAGCAGCAGCAGTAAAAGCCCTGAAAAAGGGAAAATCGGCCGGAGTTGACAACATTCCTGGCGAACTTCTTCAGGCGGGAGGAGAAACTATGATAAACGCACTCTATATGATTTGCAACAAGATCTGGCTATCAGGAGAATGGCTCAAACCCTGGACCCAATCACTCATCATAACCCTTCCAAAGAAAGGCAATTTACAACTCTGTCAAAACTATCGCACCATCAGTCTCATAAGTCATCCCAGCAAAGTACTGTTAAAAATCATATTAAACCGGCTAAAACCGATAGCAGACAACATCATATCAGAAGAACAAGCAGGTTTTAGACAAGGTCGCAGCACAACAGAACAAATTCTAAACCTCAGAATACTCTGTGAGAAATATCTCCAACACCAAGAGAATCTTTTCCATGTCTTTATTGATTTTAAGAAAGCTTTCGATTGAGTGTGGCACGGAGCACTCTGGGCGACAATGGAAAAGTACAACATTAATAAAAACATAATCAAAGTTATCCAGAACCTCTACAAGGATGCCACCAGTGCGGTGTACTTCAACAATAATATTGGGGACTGGTTCAAAACCACAGTTGGAGTAAGAAAAGGCTGCCTACTTTCACCAACACTCTCAATATCTTCCTTGAAAGGATAATGAAAGATGCCCTCGAGGGCTATGAAGGTACTGTTAGCATTGGAGGAAGAAGAATTACTAACTTGCGCTTCGCAGATGACATTGACGGCCTGGCAGGGACAGAAGAAGAACTAGCTGACATGAAGATGCGCATTGACAAGACTTCCGCAGCATATGGCATGCAAATAAATGCAGAAAAAAACAAATTATGATCAATAGCCATCAGGGCTTTAAAAGAGGCATCAGTATTGGAGGTGAAAAGCTAACTAGTGTTAACAGCTTCAAATAACTCGGAGCTATTGTCTCAGATGAGAAAACAAAACCCGAACTATTGGCCCGAATTGCACAGTCCACAGCAGCCCTTTCAAAACTTAAAATAATATGGAAAGACAAGGGCTTAGCCCTCGGCACCAAAATCAGACTGATGCGCTCCCTGGTCATGGCCACATTTTTATATGCTTGCGAGTCGTGGACGTTGAATGCAGAGCTAGAGAGGAGGATCCTAACAATAGAATTGAGATGCTACAGAAGGATCCTAGGCCGCATCACAAACCAAGAAATCAGAGACAGGGTTACTGCAGCGATCGGAGCCCATGACGACCTGCTAACTATTGTAAAAAGACGAAAGCTTAAAACCTTTGGCCACATAACAAGATCTATGGGTCTAGCAAAGACCTTCCTTCAGGGAACAGTGTCAGGGAAAAGAAGAAGAGGCAGACAGAAAAAGCGATGGGAGGACAACATTAAAGAATGGACAGGCCTGCCATTGAGAGAGGTTCTAAACAAGGCAAAAAAAAAAGGGAGGAATGGAGAAAGACGATCGACAAATCTTGCCTGGTGCCCCAATGGTCCAACAGACTAAGGGATAGGTAAAGGTAAAAAAGGTCACTCTAGTCAAATGTGAATATTCGTTTGTTATGAATCTCACTGCTCTATTTTGTGTCTGTTCCAGTTTCTTAATGTTTTCTTGAGTTGACGGGTCTCAAACTGAGGATGCATATTCTATTATTAGACTAACCAAGGTTATATAACATTTTAGTTTTATGTTCTTATTTGATTTATAGAAATTTCTTTTAATAAACTCTATTCTTTTGTTTGATTTATTGATAGTTTCAGCAATATGGGGATTTCATGTCAGTATTTCATTTGTTTTGAACTATAATATCAACATAAAGTAGTGTTCTACAATATCAATATAAAGTAGTTCTACAATATCAATATAAAGTAGTGTTCTACAATATCAATATAAAGTAGTGTTCTACAATATCAACATAAAGTAGTGTTCTACAATATCAATATAAAGTAGTGTTCTACAATATCAATATAAAGTAGTTCTACAATATCAATATAAAGTAGTGTTCTACAATATCAATATAAAGTAGTGTTCTACAATATCAATATAAAGTAGTGTTCTACAATATCAACATAAAGTAGTGTTCTACAATATCAATATAAAGTAGTGTTCTACAATATCAACATAAAGTAGTGTTCTACAATATCAATATAAAGTAGTGTTCTACAATATCAATATAAAGTAGTGTTCTACAATATCAATATAAAGTAGTGTTCTACAATATCAATATAAAGTAGTGTTCTACAATATCAACATAAAGTAGTGTTCTACAATATCAATATAAAGTAGTGTTCTACAATATTGATTTAAAGTAGGCCATTTTGTACTACAGCAGTCTTTACCAGCATTGTATTATACAAACACTTCGCACATTCTGAGTATTCTACTAGTTAATAATTCTAGCAGTTCGCGGAACACCCATTCAGATCTCGCGGAACACTAGGGTTTCGCAGAACATCGTTTGGGAAACACTTCACTTAAGTATCAGTATAGAGTGTTGTACTCTATAATTTATGCAGTGTGTCAAAATATGTAACACACAGAATATCTTTAAAGGATTCCCCACAACGACGAAAACATGCAATGTGTTTGCACAGATTAGATACATTGATAGACTTGAAGAACTCGGTCTTTAAAAGAGAACTGCAGAATCACTCTGCAAAATCAGACGCAATCCAATCAAAAAAGCAGGTTTGCATTATTACAAGCTCACTTACTAAATTGATATAAATTAAAAACTACGGTTTATGCATGAGCTTTTTTGGGGAGAAAGAGACAGTAGAGATAAATCTGCGACTACTGTCCACGGTTGTTTAGGTTATCACGTAGACAGTGACTCCCAAACTTCTTCTTTAAAGGAACACTTCGCACATTCTGAGTATTTAGCGGAACACTTTGCTTATTGTTTTAGATCGATTAATTCACGTTGTAGTCTTATAGATAATTATTCCAATAGTTCAATAGGCCGCGCGGAACACTAGGGTTCCGAGGAACACAGTTTGAGAAACACTGTTGTATAATTAAATAATAACAATTAAAAACACACTTACTTTCTTAATATAAATACATTTTGATAAACTTCTTAAGATAAATTTCTAGCCATCGTTTCTATGAGAAAGCGAGAGGGTGTTCATGTACCCTCCTCCACCCCCCTCCACCATCAATACACGCTTCTGCACACTCCCCCTATGATAGACCGATATATCAGAGAAGAAATTTAGCGATGGAGAAAAAGCAGACAACCCTTATTAGGACTTGATCAAATAAATCATAGATACTAGAGACGTCAGGTTTTGTACTGACTTCTGTCATAAGTTTGACCTTGAATCAAGTTATGAATAGATAGTGTCTGGAGGGAATTTCCCATTGTTTCCATAGTAACTGTATCTAATAACGCTCACTTGAATGATTGATTTGGTTCCATTTATACATATCCATTAAGATATTACACGATGAGATTAGTGATGAGTTTTGTTAAATGAAAGTTGAGAATCGTGAGTAGGATTGGCGTTTTCCATACTGAGTGACAATTTTGTCTGTTTTTAAGGAGATTTGTATGAGTTTTCAGAAGATTTTAATAATTTTCAGATTTCCATGACTATTTCGTATATTTTGACATTTTCAGTAGATTATAAGGAGCTCCTGGAAAATTAGGAGGCAGCGGTATCCCTATTAAGTTAAAATTGTTTAATTTAATAATTTACACCTAGAATAAGCGCGGGGGCCTATGAAAGTGAGGGGTCGACTGCGGACGCATAGGTTGCAGTGGCCTAAAGCCGGCTCTGCTTACACATTTGTCGAAACAATGAGATTACCGATAAAACAATGTATGAAATAAGCGATCAGATAGTGATTTAATAATAATAATGAGGCTTGTCTTCGATCGTAGATGTCCTTGTCACTTTCCACTTCGCAACCCAGATCAGTTTTGATTACCTAGGACTTGTAACTCAATCTTTTGGAAGCGTTTCCGGGATCAATATGATACCAATTACCATGAAAGTTCTGTGACTGAATCCTTCTGTGACTGTCTGAGCAACTATTTTGGTTATTGCAGTTGTTCGGCGGATTTAGCAGAAATTATTGCGTAGTTTGTTTATTTTTCATGCAATAGTACAGTACCTACTTAAGATACTATATTTAGTAGATAAAATAAGGCCAACAGCGTTAGAGGCGGATACTGTGCACTAAACATACTGTATGGTATATATATATAGGCTCAGGGCCCCTCGCCCTGCTAAGGCCGCCTCAGTCCAGCTCTAACCAAATCCTATCGACTTAACATTTTACCCAACTCTCTTACAGTCAGTAAGTTACCCTTAACACAAATTTCCCATTTATTTCATATCAAAGAACTGACCTTGGGTTTTACTCAACAATGTCTACTTTTGGGAGATCAGGAAATTAGATTTTTTTGTATACAGTCATCTAAATTCAATTTTGTAAATGTAAGTTTGTGTGTGGGTGTGTGTGTGGGAGTGTATTTTTATACTTCGAGGTTTCTTTCATTTTTTCTTCTCCCTTAAACCCCCCCCCCCACCCACGCACCGCAAGTTGAAGTCCCAGGAGCGAACCACGATAACTTAAGGTTTTCATAGCCCGCGGAGGAGTGAAGCTGTCTCCTGTGGTACGCCCACGAATGTCCGATTAAAAAAAAAAAGTGGACATCTTTTAAGCCATTTTATTTTAGGTTTACTTTTATTTTGAGTTTTTTATTGGAAGGGTGTTTGTCTCCATTACACTTTCAAACCACATAAAGAAAAAAAAATTCTCACGTAAATAGATTTTTGCTTATACTTCTTCACTGCATGTGAGTGTTGTATTCACAATGTCCAATGAACCTATATATATATAATTCTCTTCTTCCCTCAAGAGTTTGGACGAGAAGAAGAAGTAAAGGAAACATCACTCTCTTATTTCTGCATTTATTTTTGTTTTGAGTTTTCAAAAGATTTTAAGAATTTCCGGATATTTCCTTGACTTTTTCGTATATTTTGTTATAAGCTATAAAATGGTTTCATTTAATAATTTACACCTAGAATTAGCGCGGGTCCTTTGAAACTGCGGGGCACACTGCGGTCACATAGGGGCCTAAGGCCGGCCCTGCAAAATAACGCCGTATGCTACGCCGTGGGTCGACTAGTAGTGCATAACGCATAAAGTCATTGAAATTTAATAAATAAACACAATAACATCGTTTATAAACATGTAATCATCATTTTAAGTTTACAGTAAACTAAGCGGGCCTTAAGCAGAGCGCAGGGTCCCCGGGCGAGTGTCAGGGCCACCAATACTTGTAGGATGAGCTGACGGTGACGAAAAATTCTCTTTAGCGCGAACCCCGTCCGCCCCCCCCCCCCTCTCCAAGGCGTAGAACATGGTGCGGTCGCCAAACAAAAGTTTCATTGGGCGCGACATTTCTTTGCCCGGAAAAGCGTGTAGGAAATTAATTTGACCCACAAGGCCGAAAAAAAAAAGGTTAGGCGCCCCTAACATCATGTATTAATGTAACAATCTATGTCTATGTATCAATCTATGTCTATGTATCAATCTATGTCTATGTATCAATCTATGTCTATGTATCAATCTATGTCTATGTATCAATCTATGTCTAAATATCAATCTATGTCTATGTATCAATCTATGTCTATGTATCAATCTCATTCACCAAAACAAACGGTCACGTGATGCCCAAGGATAAAACAACGAAAAATTACGGTTACGTGGTATCCATGTTTGAGTCGAATGAGGTCTTAAGTTGTATAAAATAGAAAGAGAAGCACTCTGACTCAAAGGCGTTTGTCTACGATTGGTGAATGAGGGTCCATTCTTAAAGTCAGTCCAGTGAAAATAATGATCAGATTATGCCAGTCTATGGCACTAATAGTTCAACAGATGACGTTGTTGTGACCAACTGTGATTTCAAAGTCATTTCATCGTTCTGATCTACTTTTTTAATTCACCTGTAGCTTGACCTTAATTGATTCAACTTCTATCCTCTAATTAATGTCACCTCAGTACAGAATCGTTACATGCCACATATTCATTCCTCCAAAACAAACAATTACATCCTAGCCTAAACTTCTTTACGACAGCTAGATATAGAGAAGTGGGAGAGATTCAAACTATGGACCATCTTGACGACCGTCGAAAGCGCAAACCACACGACCAGGATCCGTTTCTATGTTTTTTTGTGTTTTTTTTTCCGACAAAATAATGCAAATATCAAAAGAATTCAAAACTCTTAATAAAACATCGCAATACCGGAATTACTGACATGCGGGGTAACGTTGTAATATATTAAAGGACTTAAATGTCTCCAGGTTCTGTACACTCTGACCTCACGCCAAGCCATGTACACTCTGACGTCACGCCAAGCCATGTACACTCTGACCTCACGCCAAGCCATGTATACACTGACCTCACGCCAAGCCATCTACCCTCTGACCTCACGCCAAGCCATGTACACACTGACCTCACGCCAAGCCATGTACACTCTGACCTCACGCCAAGCCATGTACACTCTGACCTCACGCCAAGCCATGTGCACTCTGACGTCACTCATTTCCCTGTACACTCTGACCTCACGCCAAGCCATGTACACTCTGACCTCACTCATTTCCCTGTATACTCTGACCTCACGCCAAGCCATGTACACTCTGACCTCATTCATTTCCCTGTATATTATGATGTCACTCCAAGCCATGTGTACTATGACGTTACCCCAAGCCATGTACACTCTGACGTCACTCCAAGCCATGTACACTCTGACCTCACGCCAAGCCATGTACACACTGACCTCACGCCAAGCCATGTACACACTGACCTCACGCCAAGCCATGTACACTCTGACCTCCCGCCAAGCCATGTACACACTGACCTCACGCCAAGCCATGTATACACTGACCTCACGCCAAGCCATGTACACACTGACCTCACGCCAAGCCATGTACACTCTGACCTCACGCCAAGCCATGTACACACTGACCTCACGCCAAGCCATGTATACACTGACCTCACGCCAAGCCATGTATACACTGACCTCACGCCAAGCCATCTACCCTCTGACCTCACGCCAAGCCATGTACACTCTGACCTCACGCCAAGCCATGTACACACTGACCTCACGCCAAGCCATGTACACACTGACCTCCCGCCAAGCCATGTATACACTGACCTCACGCCAAGCCATGTATACACTGACCTCACGCCAAGCCATCTACCCTCTGACCTCACGCCAAGCCATGTACACTCTGACCTCACGCCAAGCCATGTACACACTGACCTCACGCCAAGCCATGTACACACTGACCTCCCGCCAAGCCATGTACACTCTGACCTCACGCCAAGCCATGTACACACTGACCTCACGCCAAGCCATGTACACACTGACCTCACGCCAAGCCATGTATACACTGACCTCACGCCAAGCCATGTACACACTGACCTCACGCCAAGCCATGTACACTCTGACCTCACGCCAAGCCATGTACACACTGACCTCACGCCAAGCCATGTATACACTGACCTCACGCCAAGCCATGTACACTCTGACCTCACGCCAAGCCATGTATACACTGACCTCATACCAAGCCATCTACCCTCTGACCTCACGCCAAGCCATGTACACTCTGACCTCACGCCAAGCCATGTACACACTGACCTCACGCCAAGCCATGTATACACTGACCTCACGCCAAGCCATCTACCCTCTGACCTCACGCCAAGCCATGTACACTCTGACCTCACGCCAAGCCATGTACACACTGACCTCACGCCAAGCCATGTACACACTGACCTCCCGCCAAGCCATGAACACTCTGACCTCACGCCAAGCCATGTACACACTGACCTCACGCCAAGCCATGTATACACTGACCTCACGCCAAGCCATGTACACACTGACCTCACGCCAAGCCATGTACACTCTGACCTCACGCCAAGCCATGTACACACTGACCTCACGCCAAGCCATGTATACACTGACCTCACGCCAAGCCATGTACACTCTGACCTCACGCCAAGCCATGTATACACTGACCTCACGCCAAGCCATCTACCCTCTGACCTCCCGCCAAGCCATGTACACTCTGACCTCACGCCAAGCCATGTACACACTGACCTCACGCCAAGCCATGTATACACTGACCTCACGCCAAGCCATGTGCACTCTGACGTCACTCATTTCCCTGTACACTCTGACCTCACGCCAAGCCATGTACACTTTGACCTCACTCATTTCCCTGTATACTCTGACCTCACGCCAAGCCATGTACACTCTGACCTCACTCATTTCCCTGTATATTATGATGTCACTCCAAGCCATGTGTACTATGACGTTACCCCAAGCCATGTACACTCTGACGTCACTCCAAGCCATGTACACTCTGACGTCGCGCCAAGGCCTGTACAGTCGAACATCACTACAAACCATGTACACTCTGACTGCAAGCCGAAAACTGTACACTCCGACGTCAGTATTAGCCCACTTCACCCAATAATCACTAAACGGAAATATCACTACACCTCTCAATTACTCTTCCCGTTCCCCGCCATAGTGAGATCTAAGTATCGATCTGTGCCAAAGTCAAAAGATGCCCACTGTTTCTCTTATCAGTTTGACTTTGCCAGATGACAGAAATCAAGTGTTTAGGGGGGGGGGGACGAAAGGGGAGGGGGTAAAGGCTCACAAGTGGTTAGTATGAGTGGATGTGTGTGTGTGTGTGTGTGAGTGTGTGACGGCCATCACGTGCTGCGACGCTAATAACTCTGTGAAGTGCCCTACTGTGGAGGACCTATCAAGCCTTGCTGAGACATCGGCCTATATTAATTATAGATATTTTCATTATATTTGGTAATATTTAGAACAGGAAGGGGGTTGGGGGGGGCAGGGAAGAGTGATGGAGTCGGGGAAAAAAGGCTTACTTATTAATTTATATATGCCCTGAAATGACTCAAAGCGAGGCTAATTTATGTATTCTTTATCATGTAGGTGAAGGCCTACTAAATCCACTTAATTTCAGGAATGCTTCAGCCAGTATGTAAGGTTGAATGAATATTTGAAGCTTATGGCAAGACCTTATATTGTTGATTTATTTATTTCACGAGTTACTATTCGCTATTATTACTGTATCGACCAGGTCGAATTGTTAAAATCTGACGACTCAAAGCAGGCAGAATGGCCCGAGATGCGACCATCTTTTAATATAAGGAGAGAGAGAGAGAGAGAGAGAGTTCACGTTACAAAGTTGCTGCACTATTTGTTTGTGCGCACTATTCTTAATAATCTTTCATCAACCTGCACAACAAGGCTTGATGTCACAAAAGTGAAAGATTACAGAAAGGAGGTTTAGCATGTCTTAAAAAGTTGCGCAAATTTTGTTGCTTTCGGAAAACAATAAAAAGTTAATTTTTTTAAAAGACAATACCTCCTATATACAACTTATACAACAGTCGTTTTTCTCTTAATAACTAATAAATGTTAGATTTAAAATAAAAACAACAACAAAGAAACATTTTTTACACCGCCCCCTTCCCTGAGAAAGAATTTTGATTTAGTGAATGTATAGATCTACCACACCTTATAGAAATTCCGATGATAGGCCTTTAGATCTAGACTTTGAAGACAATAAGCAAAATTTTCCTGAACATTAATTTATTAAACACTTTAGTCAATAATGGCATATATTTGAAAACTCCGGAACGCGATAGTTCTTTCAACAACGCGATAGCACTTTCAAAACCGATGTTGGATCTAGACCTTTATCTAGTTCTCTAGCCAAATTAAAATTTATTTCTTTTTTTTTTTACTTAAAAAATTATAACGGTCAAACCAGAGTTTTCTCCGTGTGGCCAACGAGCCATTAATTCTTTTTTCAGCGATATACATCAACTGTTAAGCTTATAGGAAAATCGTTAGAACTGTTTTTGAGATCAGCGTCCACTCATCTCCCACAGTTTGGTGTGTCGTACCAGTGTATTTTAAAGATATTTCTCAGACATCCTTCGATGAAGGTCTGTACATTTTTGTGCACCTGTATACTTTATACCATTGGGAAGACAAAGACCGCACTAGATGGAGAGAGGCAGTGATCAAGACAACCATGGAAGAAAAGCTTGCATTGCAATAAATGGCCAGCTCCTCTACCACCAAGGCGAAAGCCACCTTAACCTGCGCCCACCCCACCCCCCCCACCCTCTAAGAAGTTGTGACATAAATAGAGGTATTGTAAAAAAAAATGTGCATTGTTTTCTTTGTCCACAATTGACTACCCCATCCTCCCCCCCCCCCCTTTTTGTTTTCTGTTTTCATGTCATCATATTTTAATTGCAACTTTTAGATTTGGCTGGCGGTTTAATCTTCATCGTTACCTTTGGTTTGAAGTTGAAGTAAGTTCCTGGTTACTGTGTCGGTTTGTACCCGTGCTTCTATATGAGGACATGACAAAAGTGATTAAAAGTACAAATTTTTGTTTCCAATGAGCCACACAGGCCCTCAAAACGTTTGGATAAATCTGTGTTCACTTTTGTACAAAATCTCGTTTACCAGCGGTTCTCAACCTTTTTTGCTCTGCGACCCCTTATTATAATCCCCCACTCTGCCGCGACCCCCACCCACACATCAATAGAAGAATAGACAATAAAAATCCATATTTTCGATGGTCTTAGGCGACCCCTGGCAAATCGTCAATCGACCCCCAAGGGGGTCGCGACACACAGGTTGAGAACCCCTGTCGTATACAGTGGAAATTAGTGTAAATAATAATTTTTTTTTAGAAAAAACTTGTTAACGTCATTATCAAAGCTTTCAAAGCTTAATGATACAGATGAGAACACCAAATCCTGTGAGAATGTGATGGAAGTATCTGGAGAAATAATCATATACGCACGCACTTAGAGCACGCACTAAGTAGTTAATGGTGAATGACATTGTTAATGAGGAGATTGCGTGGCCAGCCAAGTGCCAGTACGTATCTGGAGCTTATAAGAACTGGACAATTCGACCACTGTATTTTTCTCGATTATTGAAAAAAGTTTTCCCCCGAGATTTCCCGGATGTGCAAGAAGACCAATGAGAAATCAGCGCGCGATGAACACGTGGAGAAAACAGGAAGAATTAGCATCGTCTGCCTAAGCCAAAAAAAAAAAATTAAAGCGGAAGTGCACCAAGAAAAAAAGGACAGACCTGAGAATAAAGATGACGTAATTTAAAAAGTATTTTGAATACATTTAGCTAAGGAGAGACATATAGCGTAGGACCTTCATACAGGGACTGGTATAGATTCACAGTTTTGAAATGCATATATGAAATAGATCATCGGTGTTGAGTTGGTCAATCATATTTAAGCATAAGCAAAATAAAAAGAAATGCTTATTTAAGGGAAAAGAAACGCAAAATCCCTGCCATATATTTCTATATTGCAAGACTTAATTCATTTTTCTATATACAAAAATTAACTACCACTAATTGATTAACTAATTGTTTATTATTATTATTTTTTTTTATTCCTGTATTGTTATCGACTATGAATAATTGTGCGATATTTCCACTTGATCCGAGAACATAAAGTGGGATTTAAAAAAAAACTTGTACAGACAAACAGGACGGAATGAGTTAATATCAGCTTTGCTATTATGTATTTCTGCCACCCGCACAGATAAAGTGAAACATTTTCTGGTCACTCATTAAGCGAGCAGTACTTCCTCACCAGCAAACATTGTACACAAGAAACATAAATGTAATAAAGAAAATAATAACAAACAAAATGAAAAAAAAAAAAAGTAAAAAAAAATAACTTGTATTAAAGTGTATCAATTATTTTGGATCAGTCATGTAATTAAATTTATATGGACATAGAGTAAAATAAACAAATCTGTGCGATTTGAAATATTTTTTACCAATTGTTTTATATAGCACAATTTTATTGCTTTTAGCGTTCTGAATACTCTATGGTAGTATCACTTGTTTGGACCAGTTGGAAAGGGGGAGAAAGAACGGGGTATCAGGGTGATCGCTTTTTTTTTTTAAAAAGGAACGACCTGAATTCGAACTTGTGGGCTAAAACCTTCTCAGTCTTCTCAAGCCAACGCGGTAACCACTCTGCTAGCGAGGAGTCTATGAAGATGGAAGATTGTATAGTTATCTATTGCTTCTATGTCATGTTGGTGTTTACCAAGCCTGAGATGGCAGCCTTATATAAAGGGAACTAATTCAGCTTATACCACCACTTCAGTCAAGTACAATTTCTTTCCCTTGTTTGACATACCAAACGCAGTAGTTAATTACCAATAGTTAACTAACTAATTAGTTCATTGCTTTTATTGATTCCATGTCAGGTAAAGAAATAATTTTGCAAACTCTTAGCTTGGTCAGAGACGTTGGAGAAATAACGTGTACAAACGTTTGGCTAGACAGACAGAGAGACAGACACACATACAGACTGACAGAGTGAGTTGATCAAAAATTTTTAAAAATATCAAACAAACGCAGTGTCCTTGATAAACTAGTTATCATGCACGTCTCTTTACAAAAATATTTGAAATCAAGAACTCCTATTTTGATAAGATAATTTGGCGTCTAGAATACCGGCTCCATTGTGATTTTCGTTTTTTTGTTAACTCAAACAGTGAAGAGTCTTTGTTGGAAGTCGGACAAAATCAGATGACTAGAGTTATGCTCCTTGATGGTGCTGGTGGGGGAAAGATAATACGGCGAGTGACGTCATCAGACTTGGGTGAACTCAGTTGTTTTTTTAATCCAACCCTTGCGCTCTGATATCAAACATTTTGTGCAATAAGTATTGTATTAGCATGGAGTGAGGTGGTCAAGTTGTTAGGAACTCCAGTTCGAAATGAAGACAGGACGGTATATTTGCTGGCTATGTAGGAACGGTGTAATAGGCTTGGTCTTGTAGTTGCATGAGGGCTGTCTGACTTCGGCCTATTACTCAGAAGATAATTGAGTTTCTTGTACGAGGATATTAAACGAGTTTCAAACTATTACCAACAAACCTTATCACAAGAGACGATGGAGTAAGCCCATACCGTTAAATACTTAAATGAAGTTTAATGCATAAAGGCCACAGTCAAGTCTCTGTCCGTAATGAGTCTAATAAGAATAAATGTAGAATAAACAATCTAAACCCCGTGACAAATAGCGTCAATAAATGTCGCGTTTTAAAGCGTTAGTGTCTTGTGTGCTGTTGGCAAGGTAATCTCTTCAGTACTGAATAACCATACAACAATGGACAACCCAGTGATCGCCAGGTTTGGACGGTTTATGAACAATTTTAACGTGAACTGTTGTGTAAACCGTAAACTTATGTTAGTGTCATATGTGTTGTTGGCAGTGTCATCTCTTCAGTACTGAATAAAAACATATCTGAAAAAAAAAAGTTTCAAAGCCCACAAAAGAGGCTTATAAAGCCAAAAAAAAAGAGGCAAAGAAAAGAGGCCTAAGGCACAAGGATTCCTATGATGACAAAGCTAAAATTGCATAGCGCAAATTCTGAGGTTTCCTTTAAAAAGAAAAAAAAAGTTTTATTAAAGTCGTCAACTATAGTGCGTCTTTATACTAACGAGCTTGTTTATATTTGATTTATTCAGTTAGTGTTAGGAATTCAAGGTGAACACATCTTATTACGGGCAGAGACTCGACTGTGGCGCATCTCTATCATCATCATCATTATCATCATCTTTCTTTTGCGTTCCTTATTGAACCTAAGGCCTCAGTAAAACACGCCACTCTCCACGGTCTCTTGCTAGTTTTTTTTTTTTTATGGCTTCCCAGCTCTTTCTGTTCCTCTCGGTTTCCTCTAGTAGCCACGTTCTTTTTGGTCTTCCTCTGCGTCTTGTTTCCTGGGGGTTCCACTCTAAGGCCTGTCTAGCTCTGTTGTTGGTATCTTTTCAAAGGGTGTGACCAGTCCATCTCCACGTTCTCTCTAAGATCTGCACCTCTTTAGTTCTCTGCCCACCCCATCTCCCACAGTTTGGTGTTTTCTACTTTGTCGTACCAGTGTATTTTAAAGATATTTCTCAGACATCTGTTGATGAAGGTCTGTACATTTTTTGGCACCTGTATACTCTATACCGTTAGGAAGACATAGACTGCACTAGATAGAGGCAGTGATCAAGACAACCATGGAAGAAAAGCGATCCATGCAACAAATGGCCAGCTCCTCTACCACCTAAGCGAAAGCCACCTTACCCAGCGATAATTGTGGACGGGAGTGTCTCTCCAAAAGAGGGCTCCACAGCCACATGAAAAAGTGCCCGAAATGAACCATAGTCATTCTACGACTGAAGGAGGCCAACATTTTACGACTCTGACAATGGACTTGAATCACTGGAGCTCACTATAAGATTAGTTTGTTATAATTTTCACATTGTTATCGTATTTCACGTTGAAAGTTTAATTTGAGGCTGTGCGCTGGTGGGACGAAGTGCACACTTCTAGGGGAAGGAAAACTGGACCGAGACCAGTCGTCGTAAAATGCCCCACCACTGACCTGTGACGTCGCTACATGAAGGCAGTTTAGACAAAAAGCTGGTTGCGACGTCACAGGTACGACGTCACGGAAGCCAAGCCGAAATACCTGGGAGTCACCCTGGACCCAAAAATGGGTTTGTCCGACCATGTGAGAACAGTGCGAAAGCAAGCGTCAGAAAGCCTTAAGGTAGTCAAGCGGTTAGCCACGACCAAGTGGGGGGCCAAAGCGAACGTGTTACGGGCCCTCTACATTGGAGCGGTAAGGTCGAGGATGGAGTACTCGTCTCTTGCACAGGTCTATGCCTCACAAACGTCTCTAGCGGGGCTGGACTCAGTGCAGAACCAAGCAATTAGACTCATTTGTGGTGCATTTCGTACGACGCCAACTGCGGCATGTGAAGTCATGACAAATCTCCCACCACTGAGATTACGAAGGGAGCGAGCCGTTATGATCGCTTATGAAAAATTCAAACGGCTAGAAGAAGGCTGCCCAGCCAGGAGTCTGGTCGACAATTGGCAGGGCGGAAATCGGCTGAAACGGAACTCTTTCATGCACTCGGTGCGGGAATTGTCCAAAGAAGTCGATTTACCCCAGAACAGAGCAGCTCTAGCTCTGCATGGGGCTTCTTCTCCGGCGAATGCTCCTGGAGTCCCGGAGGTGAGGAAATCGCTGATTGACCCTGAAGTTAACAAGAAATGCACAAAAACCGTCCTACGAAACACTGCCAGGAAAACAGTCGCCCAGTACCCAGCTGATTCCATTAAAGTGTACACAGATGGTTCCACGAGAGAGAACCTCGGACAAAAAACCTCTGGGTATGGTGTGGTAGTTCGATTCTCTGGCTCGACCGAGAACGATGAGATTCTAGGTGCGTGTTCTGGCAGGAGCAATTACGTAGCTGAAATGGTTGCAATTCAAAATGCAGTAGAGTACATTGAAGAACGACTTAACGAGAAAACAGCACAACCCAGTCCTATTGTGCTATTTACAGACTCTCTGTCGAGCCTACAAGCCATTGAAAGCCCTGCAGATACGCTCCCGGAACCACTGGCAAAAACACTGGCGTGCGTGGGACGCCTCCAAGAAAAACACAAAATTCGGACGACATTCCAATACGTACCTGGACACGTGGATGTAGAGGGTAATGTGAAGGCTGACTTATTAGCCAAGCTCGGCACAAAACTGGACCCTGTGGACGAGCCACAGACTTTTGAGCAGGCGCGTGCGATAGTAGACGAATGGGCAAGAGAAAAATGGAGAAAAAGCTGGGAGACTGGTAATACGGGAAGGGAAGTCTGGCAAAACTTAAAAGGGCCCTCAAAATCGGACGAATGGTGGCAGCTAAATAGGGAAGAACAGGTGACAATCGCTAGGTACCGAACGGGACACTGTCCAATAGGTGCCTATTTTGCTAAATTTAAACCAAACTTCGACTCACGCTGCAGGCATTGTCAGGACGACGTCGAAACAGTTAACCACATCCTTTACGAGTGCGCAACACTACACCCTAAACAAGGCCATTTGAGTGAAACAAAAGCTGGTTTGCATGAGGAGCTGGCTCTGTACGGAGACAGAGAAGCTTTGAGAAGAACTGCCGCTTTCCTTGTCCGTGTTATCAGAGAATAGAGTTCTCAACACGGTGCCCTAGTGCGATGAGACTTACACGGACCTGTCAACTGATCTAGTATTTTCACACGACTAAGTATTTGGGTTAACAAAAGATCTTAAACTCAGCTTTAAAGGAGAATATTTAAAAACAAAACAATAAATCACAAAAATATCATAAGCGAAAGCTCAAACATTCATTCAAAGCTTAATTGATTGCAAATTATCAGATAAAATTGTTAAAAATATAATTTTGATATTTTTAAAAGTATGATAGCGCATTATATCTTATTGATACGTTAGAGTTTAGACTACGGCTATGTTATATATTAGTCGATTTGCTATTTGGTTAATGGAGAGTGTATACAGTCAACACTATAACTGCCAAACAGGATAGTTTCGTTTGGTTTTAACGTCATGGCCTGAATCAAAGCCCATTAACTCTTTTGCAATTTAAATATCCAGAAACAAAATGTGTGCATTTATTTCAGAGTTTACATGAGAACTAACTACATCTTTGAGACGCTAAAGGGTTAAAAAATAGAACTCTTTCCCCATAGAGTGAATGTTGATGGAAGAACTAGACATATCTGGCCTTGATGGAAGACGAAACTTAAACAGGTAGAAATAAAAGGTAGGAGCAGACATTAAAAAGAGATTCATTCATTATATTTACAAAAAAATGAGAGAAACATGAAAGAGTTACGAAAGAGAGGTATAGACATAAAGAGAAAGAAAGAGAAAAGTGATACAGAGTAAAGAGAACAAAGAGAAAGAAAGAGCTAAAGCTAAAAAGAGGCAAAGAGAGTAATAAAGATAATTAAAAAAAGAGACAGAAAGATAAACAGAAATAAAGATTATGTCAAAAAGAGACAGAAAGAGAGAGATTATAAAAAAAATTAGACAGAATGAGAAAAAAAAAGAAGAAGAGAGAGAGACAGAGAAAGAAAAAGAGTAAGTTTAAATAAGAGAAATAGGCAGGAAGAGAACAAAAATATGACGAAAAGAGGCAGAGAAAAAGAGACAAAAACAGACAAAACATAGCAGAGTAAGAGAATGAAAGACATTAGGTAAACATCAGAAAGAGAGAAAGAGAAAGAAAGAGATATGCCAAAAAAAAGATATTGATTATGTCAGAAAAGTTGCGAAGAGACAAAAAAGAAAGTATGCAATAAAAAAAAGGGGACGAGTGAGATACAGATAAAAAGAGAAAGTAAAATAAAGAGTAGCTGGAAAGAGACAGGGAGAGAAAGAAAGAATTACTTTGAAGTGATTCTATGTCCTTCAGAAAGACTCTACTTTGTAAGTTATACAATAACCAACGACTCTCTACTCACTTAGTACAGATAGATCCAACCTTCAATGGCAAGCAGATGGCCAGGCACCTCTCCACGGTCATAATGACAAGAAGCCAGTTGGCCAGCTGGGCAGTGAACGAGCCCAGGAAGAACAAAGTCCTACACCCCCCATCGGTCAAGTGCACGTCATACCTCGTGAACGAGTAGAACAGGATCTTACACAGCAGGCACGAGTTGTCCACGAAGGCGACGGCCGCGACGTAAATGATGGGCGACGACAACGGCTTCATCCGGAGGATGGTGATGAAGCTGACGATGTTGCCGGGGAAGCCGAAGGCGAAGATGACCCAGAGGTAGTACTTGTGCAAGTAGAAGGCGGCCCAGAACACCCCGTACTGCTCCAGCTCGCCGTAGATACCATACCTGCTGACGGTGACGTTGCTGGTGTTGCTGGTGACGTCCATACCGAGGTATTCCTGGGTCGTGTCCTGTTCAAGCCGGTAGCTGTGATTCCCGGGTAGAGGCGACAAAGTAGCGTCACTGACGCCGTAAAACTGGCTTTCTGTCATGTTTATCACACTGATATCGAAGCCATATTATCCAAACACGAGAATAAGATATTAAAATCACTGCATGTAATAAAAGTATCTCACAAGTTATGTCACTATTAGCCGAAAAAGAAACTTTTTGAAATTATCCATTGAAAAGATGTAACTATTCCTGTTACATTAATATATATCTTTTTATATGTAGAAAAACAACAGGAATTGTTACGAAATGTCACTGGATGAAATCATGGCAAGGGAATTAATTCAACATGATTTAAATAGACTAAGGTTAAAATATGAGCGTCCACAATGCTAACTCTCAACACGATGTCAATTCATGAGGTTAATTTTCCAAAGAGACGAAACTCTTTCCATCTCTTGTACAGTCTGAATCCAAAACTGCCACTTTTTGACAGGTCTACTTTAAGTTGACCTTATTGTTCAAACATCCCATCCGTTCTTCTATTCCAGAAACAAAGAGGACTGTCGCCAAAACTGGAGCCCCAGCTTCGATTATGGTGTCAGCAAGTCTCTGAGTATGACAGTTCTGGGACTATTGGATTGTTTACCAAGGGCGACAATTCAACATATTAATGGATTATCTGTCATTTACCGCACCCAAAAGGGAAGACAATCTGCAAAGAGAAAAAAAAATCTATTTCAAGTCTTATTCTGTTTCTGGATTTACAAAAAAAAAAAAGAAGAAAAATTATAAAACATAGTTATATGAAAAAAAAGCTTATATTGAGTCAAATTTTGAATCAATTTTTTTAACCAATCATGCATTGGAACTCATTCACCAAAACGAAAGGTCACGTGATAATATTGAAGAAAGAACATAAAAAAAAACTGTCAAGTAATAACCATTGTTGGTTAATATTAGATCGTAATTTGGATAGAAGAAATAGAAACCTAAATGACTTAATGATTTTAGTTTACGATTAGTGAATGAGGTCCATTTTTTTAAATAGATCTAGACTGGAATGGAAATATTGCTATTGATTGTTTTTGTTTTGCGGGAATATATCCCATATAACATGCTCTGTATGCTATGATCAATCACTATTGTGGATCAGCTGGCTGGGGCGATTGTAAGGGGGTATTCGTGAGAACCTTTCTGTGCAGCTTTTTCTGCCCCCACTTTGAGAAGTAACCAACGCCAGTAATTCTCCTGGGCGGGTTCCTTTTGTCATTCGAGACTGAGAGAATCATATATTTTTTTATTATGTATATTATTTTTAGATCTAGAATATAATTCATTTGTGCATGATGAATTCATGAATACAATCACAATATTGACAACTCTCTCATTTACTCGTAAACAATGTAGATATTGTTTTTAATCCTCAAAGAATAAAAGCATTACTGGACATACCCTACATCACCAGGTAATTTAAATATTTGGACAGGCAAGTAGAGTCAAATTTTATCACAAAAATTTAAGTCAATCTCAGAAGTGCTTGGAAATATACATAAGTGTTATACGTAACATGATATCCCAGAAGGAAGCAGGGTATCACATACAATCAAAGCCATGATGAGAGAAACAGCATAGTTTATACAGTATCGTTATGTTGACGTACAGAGAAAGTATTTGCTGGAGTCAAGCCAAGTTACACAAAAAATAACAAACTGAAAGTAGTTCCTACTGGCGCATTTCCTTTTTTCTCATTTATCCGCCTGCTAGCTCAAAGTTGTAAACACAGTCATAATTAAAATAGCTTTGCAGACGTGAGCCGACAGCGCACGAATACATTTTTTTTTTTTTTTTCAAAACTCGGGACTCGCCAAATAAATACAGAGCAGTATTGAAGTTTGGGACATACGAACTTAAGAGTTGATTCCCACAAGAGACCAACGTCACGTGACTTATGTGAGAATTCTGGAAATAAAATCTTAAGTGCAAAGACAGTTCAGACATATTTAAGACGTCCAGCAGATGAAAAGCTGGACAAAAGAAGAAGAAGAAGAAGAAGACAAGAGAATTGAAAAAAAAAATTAGATTGAACAAAAAAACCTTGTTCGCTAATTGATAATTTTTCTAGATCTTATCATATCCAAACCATAATAATGATATGTTTATCTCGTTAAAGATATCTTTAATTAGCATTAACTATTAGACACATTCCGGTAAAGGCGTAGGACGTAATTAGTAATAATCCTCTTTCTTAAAAAAAAAACAATACACCTTAAGACCTTGTGATGTAAAGGTCATCTACTCGTATGGCCAAGGGTTAACGAGGGTGTTATGTGGAATACAAAAATGACCTGGTCGTGCAGTTTGCGCGCTGGACTGTCGTTTCGATTTATCGATGGTCCCGGGTTCAAACCCTGCTAGCTCCGATCCCCCGTCGTCCAGCGGGAGGCTTGGACTAGGAAGTAAACTATCTTCAATACTGAAGGAACATCCGAAACATGTAAAACAAACAAAAACAAACAAACTTTTATTCAGCTTGCGTCAGGTACCCATCAGAGTTGGGTAGACTCATGGGTCTTCTACAAATCCTGAAATTTAAATTCTCAGTTCCTGCTTAGACTCGAACATAAGACCCTTCGGCTCGGAAGCCAAGCGCTCTACCAGTCTGCCACCACACCCTCTCTTTGTAAAGGAAATAAAATAAATCGTCAAATATAATTCAATGATAGACAGATAGGATACTTTAAAAAATAATTTTTTACCAAACTTTTACTGTTTTTAATTTCTTTAAGCAAATGTATTAGTAGGTCAAGGAACCCCCCTCATCTAGAATCAATGGTCAGAGTACATCTGTCTGAGCCGCGTTGTCTTCTAGCTCTGATAAAAGGGATTTATGTCCACACTCGATCAAGATTATTGATACACGCATTTAGACGGTATGGACTTGAAGGTTCCCTAACCCTGCTCCGGGTAACGTGACAGTAAGTGTTGGTCAGAACAAGGTTGTCTGCCGTTTGCAAATACTGGGACCTGGAAGACTTCAATTTGAGCGGCCATACATTAGGAAGAGAGCTTCTTAGATCATTCAGAATTAACCAAGCATACGATTTAACATTAGTTGGAGGGGTGGATGAAATGTGTATTCAATTAAAAAGCACAATTTTAAATGAGATAGTAAAAGAAGTGGAATATTTTTTTTTGAAACAAAAAATATAACAAGCAAAATACAAAAAATCCTTTTCTTTCTTAATGAGAAAAAACTCCGCACTTTAAACTATATCTCTAGAAGTTATTTCCCTTATTGATATAAAAAATAATCAGTAATTAATTGAATAATTTAAAAAAATTCTATTGATTTATGTCTTGTATTTAAAATAAATAATTGTGCAAAAGTTTCAAGATTCGAGAATGGGTGTGGGAGAAATAAAGTATACACACTTTTTTGTCAAGACATACAGAATTAGTTGATATAGCTTAGTAAAAATATTAACATAATTTTTTAAACACACTGAACTTTGATCTCTAGAGTTTGCATTCTACAATTTAGTCTATTTTCTAAGGGCATTCTTGAATAACAGCTGTTAGGGATTTGCATTAAACCAAAATACAACTTTAATAATGCCATGACGATAAATGGAGTTTGGGTTTATACACAAACTCGTACGAGTACTTTTATGTCAAGCTATACAAAGACTAAACAATTTTGTCTGGGTGAACACCTGCTTCCTATTTTCTATAATGGCCTTGACATTGTTCAAGTTAAGAAATGAGAGAGAATCAATGAGCGCGTGATGAATGTTGGTCTGTGTGAATAAATGAAAGAAGAGATAACAAATCTGAGAAAGGAACCTACAATTTAAATTTAATTCTGGAACAGTTAAAAAAATAACAATACAAGCTTCTAAAACAAATTAAGCTTAGATGTAGCTCTAATGTCTTCGGGGCTTGCAAAGACCTTCCTTCAGTATCAGGAACAGTGTTATGAAAAAGAAGAGGCAGACAGTGGAAGCGATGGTATTGCAACATAAAAGAATGGTTGGGCCCGCCATTGAAAGATGTTCTATCAAGTGCAAAAGACATAGAGAAATGGAGAAAGACGGTTGACAAATCTTGTCTGGTGCCCCAACGCCAAAGGTCCAACAGACTAAACTAAAGGATAAGTGAAGGTAGCTCTAATTAGTTCTAAAATAATTTTAACACAGACTCTTCAGCCGATTATATTTTAAACGTAACTTTAAAGATGAGTATGTTCAAACTTATTAAACGATAATCAAGTACTAAGTTTGGACAATGTATTAACTAAAATACAAAATCATTTAACCATAACGGTGCAATATTGTCCAACTTCTTTGGTGGACTTAGGAAGATGAGGAAGAGGAGGAATCTTCAGAAAGCTTCCATTCATCTTTTGGGGTCTCAACAAACAAATCTAAAAAAAAATTCTGGTCTACATCGAGGTTCAAACGACTATGGTTCATCTCAGATCACACTTCCTCATGTGGCTGTGGAGCCCTATTTTGGAGAGACATTCCTGTCCACAAATAGCGCAGGTTGTGGCCGACGTCAAAGGCGTTTTTGGGGTTAGGGATTTGAAAAAGTGAGATGAAAGCCTGGGCATTGTTTATGGTCGGAACGATGTCGCCCACACAGCAGTTCCCCCCTCTCCGCGCAACTGATGTGACCAAAGGAACGAAATATCCAATACAGTTTGGGATCAGTAGCGCCGCAGGCTCTGCATGGCTGTAGCACCGTGTGCCGCAATCTGCTTAAGGGTCACCAGCTCCTGATTTTTCCTCAGGGTTGTCTCCCGAAGCCTTTCCCGTGTTTGGGTATAGCGGCAAGGCAGCGGAGGTTTGGATTCAGAATTTTCCTTCTCCTAGATGGGTAGCCAACCAAAGCTAACGAGCCCCTCCTGCCCGAAGCTTACTGGTTTAGGCGCCAGTTTCTCGCCTTTGCCCCTTCTCCTGTCTGTGGTAACGGTTCCGCCAGGCTCAGTAACTGAGCCACACGTGAAGGCCAGGAGTTGGACTGGTTGTCAGAGGCTATTTGAGACTCGTACCATTGGAAGCATTTTATAGGTAATGGTGGGCTTAGACCACTACCACTTCCGGCGTTAACAACCTTGCGGAACCATCAAACCCAAACCAATTTGTTAAGTTGCCAAGCGATGTATACAATTCAGACACACATATTCAATATGGTGCTCCATTTATTCATTTTTTAAAAATACAATGTTCCTTTTTATTTTCCCTTTTTATATGCACTCTAACAAAAGTGTGTTTCCAAAATATTATTTCTCTTATCTATTTATTTCCTCATCTGCTCTCTTATTTGATGGATCCACTCTATTATTTATTTGTTTTCAAAGTTGTTCATAACAAATTCATAACAAATATATATATAAAAAAAAAGACCAGGTTGAATGCTGATTTATGCTGATATTTGAGACGCATCCATTCCGTAAAATTGGCACGCTTAAGCGATGCTTTGTAAATGGCCAGCGATTACAAAGACATTTTCTGCTGTATTTGAGGCGCTATAAACCGCATGTGGGCGCTTCTTACTGTATCACGTATAAAGCTATGACATGAGGGGCCCCCCCCTGCTTCTACGAGCAGATGTCAATGCTAATATACATCACAGTTCGACCCACCCAGTCCCTACCCCCCCCCCCTTCCACCCGGACACCTTACATTAACTGACAGAAATGAACATGCATGCTTATGCCCTCCCCCTTGGAATATCTGCCAGTGATATATTTGCTATTAATTTTATGACCTCTGTCTCTGGCGTGTGTATTGGAAGATCAAGAGGAGAGCACTCGTACTGCGATACTCTGTTTTGGGTCTGACAGCCAGAATTATGGCGTGGAGTGAAGTTTGGCGGGGAAAGTGGGGCGGAGGGCGCCTCCTCTGAGGATGTCTACTACTGATATGTTTATGGTTTTGTTATTTGGGTGTTTGAGAGGGGGGCGCTGATTTCAGTTTTCTTTGAATTACAGGTCTGCGTTTCGGAACGACAACAAGGTTTGCCCTTTCAAACGAAATTTATTTTTGTTTTTAGTTCTCTGAAGTCTAGGTTTAAAGAGGTTTTAGAGGAATATAAATCTAAGTTTTTCATTTTTTTTTCTTTATATTTTAAATCCAAATAATTACAAAATACAACGGGATAAAAAAAAGATACTGTTATATTCCTATCTATCTATCTATCTATCTATCTATCTATCTATCTATCTATCTATCTATCTATCTATCTATCTATCTATCTATCTATCTATCTATCTATCTATCTATCTATCTATCTATCTATCTATCTATCTATCTATCTATCTATCTATCTATCTATCTATCTATCTATCTATCCATCCATCCATCCATCCATCCATCCATCCATCCATCCATCCATCCATCCATCCATCCATCTATCTATCCATCTATCTATCTATCTATCTATCTATCTATCTATCTATCTATCTATCTATCTATCTATCTATCTATCTATCTATCTATCTATATATCTATATATTTATCTATCTATCTATCTATTTTTAATTTCATTTAAACACTTGGACATTTAATTGTATTTAAACACTAAAACATTTAATTTTGTTTAAACACTAAGACATTGCTGTCTAAACAGTAAACACGTTCTTCTCCAAGTGCTGACGAGATTTCACTTAGCGACATTTGATCATACTCCTACTTACGTATACGTTGGCTAACCCTTTCTTGTTTGCTCTCATGAACTAGTTTCCAGTTTCCACTTCCCTCCCCCCCCCCGCCCACACCAGAGAGGCCAGGCCATCATTTGTGTGGACATTTTCTAATGTCTTCTAGATCTATGTACACGGGACGCCAATGGGCAGCTCATTTTGGTGTCAATGTTGTCAGGACCAGGACAAGCCTAAAATTGACGCTGGCATTGACACTGGGGGGAGGGGCAGAGAGAGGTAGGGCGTACAATATCAGCTAGCTCAGTACGTGAGAGAGTGTGTTGAAAGTGAAAGAGAGAGAGAGAGAGAGAATGAAGCAGTAAGGGGGTGAGAATTTGATAGATAGCTAAATAGATAGATTGATAGATAGATAGATAGATTGATAGATAGATAGATAGATAGATAGATAGATAAATAGATAGATTGATAGATAGATAGATAGATAGATAGATTGATAGATAGATAGATAGATAAATAGATAGATAAATAGATAGATAGATAGATAGATTGATAGATAGATAGATAGATAGATAGATAAATAGATAGATAAATAGATAGATAGATAGATAGATAGATAGATAGATAGATAGATAGACGGATAGATGGATAGATAGATAGATAGATAGATAGATAGATAGATAGATAGATAGATAGATAGATAGATAGATAGATAGATAGATAGGTAGATAGAAAAATAGATGGATAGAAAGAAAGAAAGAGACAGAGATGGAATTCTAGAGAAACAGAAAAAGAGAAAATGAGAGAAAAATGATAGACGGAAAAGAAAGAAAATAAAAGAGAAAGAGAGATAGAGAGTATACGTGAGAAATATGAGACACGGAAAAAAGAGATAATGAGAGATAAAAATAGAGATATACAAAATTATATAGTAAGACAGAGAAATAGAGATATACAAAATTATATAGTAAGACAGAGAAATAGAGATATATACAATTATATAGTAAGACAGAGAAATAGAGATATACAAACATATAGAGTAAGACAGAGAAATAGAGATATACAAACATATAGAGTAAGACAGAGAAATAGAGATATACAAACATATAGAGTAAGACAGAGAAATAGAGATATACAAACATATAGAGTAAGACAGAGAAATAGAGATATACAAACATATAGAGTAAGACAGAGAAATAGAGATATACAAAATTATAAAGTAAGACAGAGAAATAGAGATATACAAAATTATAAAGTAAGACAGAGAAATAGAGATATACAAACATATATAGTAAGACAGAGAAATAGAGATATAAAAAATTATAAAGTAAGACAGAGAAATAGAGATATACAAAATTATAAAGTAAGACAGAGAAATAGAGATATACAAACATATATAGTAAGACAGAGAAATAGAGATATACAAAATTATAAAGTAAGACAGAGAAATAGAGATATACAAACATATAGAGTAAGACAGAGAAATAGAGATATACAAAATTATAAAGTAAGACAGAGAAATAGAGATATATACAATTATAAAGTCAGACAGAGAAATAGAGATATACAAACATATAGAGTAAGACAGAGAAATAGAGATATACAAACATAAGGAGTAAGACAGAGAAATAGAGATATACAAAATTATAAAGTAAGACAGAGAAATAGAGATATACAAAATTATAAAGTAAGACAGAGAAATAGAGATATAGAAACATATAGAGTAAGACAGAGAAATAGAGATATACAAAATTATAAAGTAAGAAAGAGAAATAGAAATATATACAATTATAAAGTCTGACATAAAATAGAGATATACAAACATATATAGTAAGACAGAGAAATAGAGATATACAAACATAAGGAGTAAGACAGAGAAATAGAGATATACAAAATTATATATTAAGACAGAGAAATAGAGATATACAAAATTATAAAGTAAGACAGAGAAATAGAGATATACAAACATATAGAGTAAGACAGAGAAATAGAGATATACAAACATATATAGTAAGACAGAGAAATAGAGATATACAAACATATAGAGTAAGACAGAGAAATAGAGATATACAAACATATAGAGTAAGACAGAGAAATAGAGATATACAAAATTATACAGTAAGTCAGAGAAATAGAGATATACACACATATAGAGTAAGACAGAGAAATAGAGATATACAAACATATAGAGTAAGACAGAGAAATAGAGATATACAAACATATAGAGTAAGACAGAGAAATAGAGATATACAAAATTATACAGTAAGTCAGAGAAATAGAGATATACACACATATAGAGTAAGACAGAGAAATAGAGATATACAAACATAAGGAGTAAGACAGAGAAATAGAGATATACAAAATTATAAAGTAAGACAGAGAAATAGAGATATTCAAAATTATATAGTAAGACAGAGAAATAGAGATATACAAAATTATATAGTAAGACAGAGAAATAGAGATATACAAACATATAGAGTAAGACAGAGAAATAGAGATATACAAAATTATATAGTAAGACAGAGAAATAGAGATATACAAAATTATAAAGTAAGACAGAGAAATAGAGATATACAAACATATAGAGTAAGACAGAGAAATAGAGATATACAAACATATAGAGTAAGACAGAGAAATAGAGATATACAAACATATAGAGTAAGACAGAGAAATAGAGATATACAAAATTATACAGTAAGTCAGAGAAATAGAGATATACACACATATAGAGTAAGACAGAGAAATAGAGATATACAAACATATAGAGTAAGACAGAGAAATAGAGATATACAAAATTATACAGTAAGTCAGAGAAATAGAGATATACAAACATATAGAGTAAGACAGAGAAATAGAGATATACAAACATATATAGTAAGACAGAGAAATAGAGATATACAAACATATAGAGTAAGACAGAGAAATAGAGATATACAAACATATAGAGTAAGACAGAGAAATAGAGATATACAAACATATAGAGTAAGACAGAGAAATAGAGATATACAAAATTATATAGTAAGACAAAGAAATAGAGATATATACAATTATATAGTAAGACAGAGAAATAGAGATATACAAACATATAGAGTAAGACAGAGAAATAGAGATATACAAACATATAGAGTAAGACAGAGAAATAGAGATATACAAACATATAGAGTAAGACAGAGAAATAGAGATATACAAAATTATAAAGTCAGACAGAGAAATAGAGATATACAAAATTATATAGTAAGTCAGAGAAATAGAGATATACACACATAAGGAGTAAGACAGAGAAATAGAGATATACAAAATTATAAAGTAAGACAGAGAAATAGAGATATATATACAATTATAAAGTCAGACAGAGAAATAGAGATATACAAAATTATATAGTAAGTCAGAGAAATAGAGATATACACACATAAGGAGTAAGACAGAGAAATAGAGATATACAAAATTATAAAGTAAGACAGAGAAATAGAGATATACAAAATTATATAGTAAGTCAGAGAAATAGAGATATACACACATATAGAGTAAGACAGAGAAATAGAGTAAAACAAAGGAAGGAAAAAAAAAAGATAAAAAAGATTAAAAAAAGAATAGTGTTTTTGTGTGCCACGTCAAAAGAAATAAGTGAAGGAAAACTTGATCACAAAATAAAGATACGTCTATACATGTATATATCTATATTACAAGATTGTGCGACTAAGACAAGAGAATGAGAATGATGTTGAGAAAACAAGAATCCAAAGACTTTAAAAAAAAAAAAAAACATATAGAGAAAGAGAAAAAAAAAAAGAGAAAAACAGGAAAAACTAGGTAGACATCTCGGGGGGGGGGGTGAAATTTTAGAAAGAAATAGAAACAGAAAGAGAGAAAAAAAAAAGAGAGTCAGTAAGAGGATTATCAACACTTTATATATAAAGTTCAACACATAAAACAATTTAGATAAAAAAAACAATCCTGGACAGATCAGCCATAGAGGCCAAGTTACATACAGAGGTCAGTTCAAGAAAAATTTATTGCAGAGATCCTTTTTATATAGAAAATGTTAAAATATAATTTTTTAACTTCAAAACCTAATAAAATTCAAATTTACAAAAATTGAAATAGACTTTAAAAAAAAATGGAATGATTGAGATGGTGATGCTTGTGTCTGTGACGTTGACAAAATGCTCATGAAAATGTTTTCAACATTCTGTTAAAGTAACTAGATTGAGATATCTACATTTTATTAATCACTTTCCTATGTATAAGAGATTTGTATGTTCATATAATTTCTACAAATCAAACATTACTGTGAAAAAAAAAACTACAACAATGGTTAAGATTGTTAAATCATTTCGTACAGGGCTGAACAGTGGCTGGTCATCAAGGTTATCATTAGCAACCAAGGGTTTCCACTCTTGCTGTTCAGGAGCCGTTACCATCGTAGCGTATTAAACAAAATTATTCAAGTTTTCCAAAATGTTATATTAGGCAATGTTTATAAAGTATTTAATCCGTAATCAGATATTCTACTTCAAAACACTATATCTTAATGTGCGCCCAAGACATTGAGCTTCAATGTAAGTCCAAAGTCATCATGTCTCGTAGTTCAAGACATAAAATCTCAATTTCAATACATCATGCATCAGTGTGGCTCTAAGGCTGCAGGCATCATGTCTTATAGCCCAAGACATCAAGTCCTAGAGCCTAAGACATCATATCTAAATGTAAGTCCACGGTTTAATGTCTCAATGTGAGTCGAAGACAGCATGTCTTAATGTGACTCCAATACATCATGTCTTAATGTGACTACATGACATCATGACTCAATGTGACTCCAAGACATAATGTCTCAATGTGACTCCAAGACATCATGTCTCAATGTGACTACAAGACACCATGTCTCAATGTGACTCCAAGACACCATGTCTCAATGTGACTCCAAGTCTAAGTAATATTTTCCACAGATTTATGCAAATTGTTAAAACTAATAAAAAAGACAAAAAAATATCAATATTCTATATTATTATTTACAATTATTTTTGTTACATTCCTTTCACTTTTGTGATAAATTTTACCATATAATTCATTAAAATAACTACCTTTTGTACTGTTTTAAAAGAGATCATTGTCAGTTGTCATTTTAAAAAAATTGATTATAATAATAATATTAATTTGTAAAGTAAGGAATCTAATCACATAGAGGCTATGCATGGTAATACATTTTATTCTTTAAATTGCTTATTTATCTGAGATTTATGAATAAGGTTAAAGTGGAAAAAAAAAAAGGTTCATTCCATCAAAAGGTATAGTATTGTTTAGTTAAATTTCAGGTTTTCAACCAGTGGCTCAAAGATGGTCCAGGCATCACCGTGTCGAGACATGGTAACGCTGAGAACGCCTCTAGCAGCGGCTAACTGGCAGCTCCTCCGTCTACGGTTTTCAGGGCCAAGTGGATGGGGTTAAATCCAGAAGTCATACCTAATGTGTGGGTGCCTGGTTAAAAGTTGGATTGGGGTGCGCCGGTATGTTAGGCGCTACCCATAAACGCCATAGGCTCAAGAAAGTACGCTCCCAGATGCACGACATTGCATCAGTCGCCTCATTGATGGCGCATTTTCTGGCGTAAGCCGGGCGGGGGAAGTCGAAACCAGATTTGTGCCTCTTCTCCGAGGATGTAGTTGCAAAGAGTCGGCTGCTCGTCCTGGGGGGACTAGGGTTCGGATCATCTGCCGCTAATGGTTACAATCGATCTCGGAACGACAAAGAAAACTATCTGCCCTAAACGTAAGTGGGTGTACGCAAAGGTGGAGTGGCAGATCTCTAGGAGTGCATCGGAGGCACTCTTGGACAAATTTGATATTGATTTTGAGGACATGAATGATACGCATGGACTCTTTGTGAAGGCTCTTTGAACGGGGACTGCAAGGCCATACCGCGAACGAAGGGCAAGCGCAGATACCTGTCATTTTGCTGGTAAAAAAAAAGGAATTCAAACTCGAGACTTCTCGGTTGGGATGCCAAGTGCTTTACCATTGGTCACTACGTATCCAATCAGTGGTACATTCTCTTCACTAACTTATACAAGAGCTAAAAGTCAAACGATTGGGCCATTCTAATCACAAGGTCAACACATTTAAATAAGACGATTGTTCCTATAATCAAAACCTCACAAAATAGCCGCTCAGATTTTTTTCCCCTCCTAGACCATTTTTAGACCCCCTCCCCCCCCCCCATCCTTTCCCATAGCTTTGTTTAGATATAGAATAAATATCTTGTTTCACTTTGTCCCAGGCTTGTAATCAGGATAATGGACATCGGCTTCGTCTGTAAGCTCGCGGGAAATGGTCAACGCGAGACCAGACACGTGAGAGAGCATATGCGTTGTGCAATCAGGGCAAGACCAATAAAAACACAACGCATACATAAACCCAACACTTCACGTTAGCGTAACATGTAAGAAATGTAACACATGTAACAAATATAACACATGTAACAAATCACACCAAGATTTTTTCAGAAGACAAAAAAAAAAAAAAAAAAGAAAAGAAAAACCCTCGAAAATAAACAACAACAACAACAACAACAAAATATACAGAGAGAAGGGAGTGGAACTTTTAATTGCTGCCACATCTCTCAATATTGCAAGGTTTATTCCCCTTTTCTATATAAATTAAATTAATTAATTGCCACTAAATGATAGCCTAATTGGTTCATTTTTTTAAGTGCTTCGCGTGTTGTCTTCGAGATTGAGAAATTGTGCGAAATTTCAGCTTGACCCAAAGATGGGAAGTGGGAGAATAAAAAAGTGTCAAGAATTCACCCAAACAGACGGAGTTAATATAAGCTTTGTGAAAAACACAAAAAAAAAAGCTAGCTTTGGTTCCATTTCTAAGTATTATAAAATTCATGAATATCTGTTTTAATGGCAGTTGTACGTTATATGAATTCACAATGAGACATAAGACGATTTTTAATCTTTCTTGGTTTTAAGAACTTAAAAGAGTGTTGAAATACACATATCCACACACACACACACACGCACACACACACAGAAGGAGAGAAACAGTGAGACTGATAATATAAAAAAATGATGTCTACAGTCATGTTTATACCATACCAAATTGCACCCGGATTCAAAAAATAGACTTTAATATTGAGAACCACGCTACGTCCATAAAAACATTTACAGTTAGTGAACTTTTGCAAAATTATTTAACGACATTTTCTGAAAACAAAAGCTTTAAAAACACATTTTAATGATACGGACAAAAAATGAAAAGGCCAAAAAAAAAAAAAGCATCATTACTTTATAAATTGGTGGTTTCTCAAGTGTTTTTCAAAAAGACTTCTCATCTCGAAAAGTCACGTTCGCCAGACGAGAGTCTCAGTTCCGCGAGAGTACAATTTGAAATTGGAGATTTGGGGTTTTGTTTTTTTGTTTTCTAGCTTTTTTAAAAAAAAAACAAACTTGGGGTTCCATATTGAGTCAGGATTAGAGTGTAGAAATAAAGCCCAGTATGCAAGGAGGTCAAATCACAAAGATCACGCGCGTGTCTTGTTAGTCGTCTGCTGTGATGTGATGTGAAAAAGGAAAAAGGGGTTGGGGGGGTCTCTGCCTGGAGATAAGGGTTTTACTATTGCAATGTTTGCTGGTACATCTACAGGCTTACAGTTTGTACAACTACATTAGAACACGAGGCCTCGACGTTTTCTGTATGTCAAGAGGGCGAGTTTTAAAAAAGTATAGTTAATTACATCTTATCTTTTTTTTTAAAGAAATAATTCTTAAGAGAACTTGAGCATTGGCCTAGTTAACCCAGTCTTGCACGTTAGTTAGAGACAACGTCTACTTTTTGACGTTTTATAGGTTAAAATAGAATACGCCTACAGCGGTTTATCTTATCTTATCTTATATAATACAGACGTTACTTCAAAAAAGAAGATGATTACGTCCTACCGTTGAGTTGTCTACCAGCAGTGTGGTGCTACAAGTCAACGACCGTCGACAACATCTGGCATTTGAAATAAAAAATAATTACCTTTCTCTTTGTGTTATTCTCAGTTTTCTATTCGTAACATTTGTCAAAGTTGAGTTATAAAGCTAATAACAACTCACTCTGTCTGTCTGTCTGTCTGTCTGTCTGGGGAAACGTTTGTACACGTGATTTCTCACACCCCTAAGCTCGGATCAAGTTTCAATTTTGTACAATTATTTCTGTTACCTGACAACACAAGAATCATTAAAAACAAAATTAACAAATTAGTTAATTAACTATTGGTAATAATTTTTTTTCTTTGGTATCTCAAACAAGAAAAGAAATTTTTATTGACTGAAGATTTGGTATAAGCTGAATTAATCCCCTTTATATGTCGTCGTCAGAGTCTTCATAAACACATCCCTGCTCAAGCAAAATAGAAAAAAAATTCTTTCTAAAAAAAAAACAACAGATAATCTAAAGGGGAACACCTTCGTCTTTAAAACTATATCTATCAATAAGATACAAATTATTTCCCTTATTCGATATCAAGCAAAATAATTAATTACTAATAATAAACTGGCAAATTAAGTATTTTTTTATTGATTCATGTTTTGTTAGTTACAATAAATAATTATTTAAAGTATTAACTTGATCGGAGAATGCGTGAGAGAGAATTAGCGTTACAATTATTTAATGGGACTAATCCTCACAAATTTAGCCATATCTGTGAGTTCTGATTAGTTGCCCCTGTTGCTATCAAACAAAATAATTACAAATAAATAATCCGAGAATGGGAGTGGGAGAAATGACATGCACACATTTTTAACGAGACAGACAGACAGATAGAGTAAGTAGATATAAGCTTTGTAAAAAAAATTAGGTCTAGAGTAGACTATAAAAACAATAGATAACTAACTATACAATCGTATATGTTCCTAAGCTCTTCACAAGCAGAGTAGCCATAGCAGTGTTGGTTTGAGAAGGCTTGAGTTATAAGTTCGAATCATGGCCGTTTCGAATTAAGGCGATCAGCAAACACAACTCTGTTGAAGTAGGGTTTCGAAAGGTACCTAAATGGTTTATACCACACATTCCTGTTTTTACAAAATAATTGAAAATAACAGTGA